>NW_026880719.1:0-32585 GCF_032173495.1 Musca vetustissima | reverse complement strand
GCGTTTAAAGGCCTTAAAATGCCTTTTTAGACCACAGAAAATTAAAATGCGTTTTCTAGGCGTTAGAAGCGTTTAAAGGCCTTAAAATGCCTTTTTAGACCACAGAAAATTAAAATGCGTTTTCTAGGCGTTAGAAGCGTTTAAATGCCTTAAAATGCCTTTTTAGACCACAGAAAATTAAAATGCGTTTTCTAGGCGTTAGAAGCGTTTAAAGGCCTTAAAATGCCTTTTTAGACCACAGAAAATTAAAATGCGTTTTCTAGGCGTTAGAAGCGTTTAAAGGCCTTAAAATGCCTTTTTAGACCACAGAAAATTAAAATGCGTTTTCTAGGCGTTAGAAGCGTTTAAAGGCCTTAAAATGCCTTTTTAGACCACAGAAAATTAAAATGCGTTTTCTAGGCGTTAGAAGCGTTTAAAGGCCTTAAAATGCCTTTTTAGACCACAGAAAATTAAAATGCGTTTTCTAGGCGTTAGAAGCGTTTAAAGGCCTTAAAATGCCTTTTTAGACCACAGAAAATTAAAATGCGTTTTCTAGGCGTTAGAAGCGTTTAAAGGCCTTAAAATGCCTTTTTAGACCACAGAAAATTAAAATGCGTTTTCTAGGCGTTAGAAGCGTTTAAAGGCCTTAAAATGCCTTTTTAGACCACAGAAAATTAAAATGCGTTTTCTAGGCGTTAGAAGCGTTTAAAGGCCTTAAAATGCCTTTTTAGACCACAGAAAATTAAAATGCGTTTTCTAGGCGTTAGAAGCGTTTAAAGGCCTTAAAATGCCTTTTTAGACCACAGAAAATTAAAATGCGTTTTCTAGACGTTAGAAGCGTTTAAAGGCCTTAAAATGCCTTTTTAGACCACAGAAAATTAAAATGCGTTTTCTAGGCGTTAGAAGCGTTTAAATGCCTTAAAATGCCTTTTTAGACCACAGAAAATTAAAATGCGTTTTCTAGGCGTTAGAAGCGTTTAAAGACCTTAAAATGCCTTTTTAGACCACAGAAAATTAAAATGCGTTTTCTAGGCGTTAGAAGCGTTTAAAGGCCTTAAAATGCCTTTTTAGACCACAGAAAATTAAAATGCGTTTTCTAGGCGTTAGAAGCGTTTAAAGGCCTTAAAATGCCTTTTTAGACCACAGAAAATTAAAATGCGTTTTCTAGGCGTTAGAAGCGTTTAAAGGCCTTAAAATGCCTTTTTAGACCACAGAAAATTAAAATGCGTTTTCTAGGCGTTAGAAGCGTTTAAAGGCCTTAAAATGCCTTTTTAGAAAAAAGAAAATTAAAATGCGTTTTCTAGGCGTTAGAAGCGTTTAAAGCCTTAAAATGCCTTTTTAGACCACAGAAAATTAAAATGCGTTTTCTAGGCGTTAGAAGCGTTTAAAGGCCTTAAAATGCCTTTTTAGACCACAGAAAATTAACATGCGTTTTCTAGGCGTTAAAATGCCTTTTTAGACCACAGAAAATTAAAATGCGTTTTCTAGGCGTTAGAAGCGTTTAAAGGCCTTAAAATGCCTTTTTAGACCACAGAAAATTAAAATGCGTTTTCTAGGCGTTAGAAGCGTTTAAAGGCCTTAAAATGCCTTTTTAGACCACAGAAAATTAAAATGCGTTTTCTAGGCGTTAGAAGCGTTTAAAGGCCTTAAAATGCCTTTTTAGACCACAGAAAATTAAAATGCGTTTTCTAGGCGTTAGAAGCGTTTAAAGGCCTTAAAATGCCTTTTTAGACCACAGAAAATTAAAATGCGTTTTCTAGGCGTTAGAAGCGTTTAAAGGCCTTAAAATGCCTTTTTAGACCACAGAAAATTAAAATGCGTTTTCTAGGCGTTAGAAGCGTTTAAATGCCTTAAAATGCCTTTTTAGACCACAGAAAATTAAAATGCGTTTTCTAGGCGTTAGAAGCGTTTAAAGGCCTTAAAATGCCTTTTTAGACCACAAAAATTAAAATGCGTTTTCTAGGCGTTAGAAGCGTTTAAAGGCCTTAAAATGCCTTTTTAGACCACAGAAAATTAAAATGCGTTTTCTAGGCGTTAGAAGCGTTTAAAGGCCTTAAAATGCCTTTTTAGACCACAGAAAATTAAAATGCGTTTTCTAGGCGTTAGAAGCGTTTAAATGCCTTTTTAGACCACAGAAAATTAAAATGCCTTTTTAGACCACAGAAAATTAAAATGCGTTTTCTAGGCGTTAGAAGCGTTTAAAGGCCTTAAAATGCCTTTTTAGACCACAGAAAATTAAAATGCGTTTTCTAGGCGTTAGAAGCGTTTAAATGCCTTTTTAGACCACAGAAAATTAAAATGCGTTTTCTAGGCGTTAGAAGCGTTTAAAGGCCTTAAAATGCCTTTTTAGACCACAGAAAATTAAAATGCGTTTTCTAGGCGTTAGAAGCGTTTAAAGGCCTTAAAATACCTTTTTAGGTTACAAACATATGCACAAAGACATAATATCCTGTACCACAGTGTGGTGAAGGGTATAAATAGATCAGATTTTAGCAAATACGTACAGGTTCCACATGTAGTTTCATTTATTACTTTTCGAGCATATAGGTACACATTTTTAAGACTACCTCCATACCATCACCACCACTAAATTTAGTATCAATTACTTCCAAACACAGTTGGCGATTGGGCCTTGTTAGTAACTTTTAAACGAAAAACGATATCTTCAGCCGTTTTTTTTTCACAGCTCAGAAAACAGTCATAGATTTTTTTAAGAAAAAAAATTTAACTTCAATAAATAAACTTTATAAATCAAAATTATCTTCGGAATCAGAATCAGACATATCTGGATGTTTCATTAAAAGATATCTCTTGACATCATCGTCTATAATAATATTTTTTTGCAGACGAAATTGAAACCCATTTGACAATGAAGATATCAAAGGGTCTGACGAAACTAATAAATCATTTATGATATCTTCCATAATATTTTTCCTTAAATTTTTCCTTGTATTGCTCTAGCGTATGTTTCGATAGTCCTTGTTCCTGGCTTCAAGAGCTTCTTCGGACATTATACCAAGGTATCAGTTAAATGGTACCAAAGTAGCAATCATATGGTTTGTAATGGTACTTCAGCGAAATTATCAGTGACCGTCATGACACTAGGATAGTGTCACTAGGATAGTGTCAATGCTACGACAACGCAGTTTGTCGTAGCATGGATATATATCGACCCTTTAGCGGCTCTCTTTGACAAATTCCATGTGTACTTGATATGTCCAACATCTACAAATAGCGCCAGTGCTTTTTCATGAGACCTGCTTTAAAATAGCAATCGTAAGTTCAAATTTAAGAATTTCAGCTCTGTCTGTTCTCCAAATTGTACCAGATTTGGTACAATTCTGTACTTTTCATACACTCCCACAGTAACCTAAGTGGCAGCTTTCAGAATTCGAGTTCTAACCGTTCACTCAAGTCCACATTGTACCAAATTTTGTGCTTTTCGTACCCATAAGTACGAATTTCCAAAACTACCTCAGTCATGCACTCCAATAATAACCTTAAGTGCACATTTAAATATCCCAGCTCTATCCGTTCACCAGCATCCAAATTGTATCAAATTTAGTATCATTTATTACTTTTCGTAGACGTTAGTAGGAGGTTCTAAAACTTCTCAATTTCACACTCCAAAACTTTATTTTTAATGACAAATTTCAGGATCCCAGCCCTATCCGTTCATATAGATCCAAATTGTACCATATTTAGTACTTATGAGTTCGAATTTCCAACAATGTCTCAATCCTGTATTCTAACAGTAATTTTATTATACCCTTCACCACACTGTGGTACAGGGTATTATGTCTTTGTGCATATATTTGTAACAGGCAAAAATAATCGTGATAGACCAATGGTTCCTTTTGAGAATATGCATAGACTCACTTTCTGAGTCGATTTATGCACCAAAGTCTCTGAAAATCATTTGATTTGTACGAATTGTGGCATAGCGTATTGAATTAAATCTAGAATGGCGTATGCTAAGTTTTGTGAAAATCGGTGCAGATTTAGATATAGCTTCCATATATAGTTTCACCCGATTTTAGGTAAATTGTGCACCAAAGTCTTTGCTAATTTTTTTATTGGCATAGATATATCGTAGCTTCCATATATAATTTCGAATTATTTATGTTTATTGTACACCACATAATCAATAGGTGTCTGATTGAGATTAAATTTTAAACAGTGCAGCATACCGAATAGAGTTTGTCAAGTTGGCTTTAAATCGATTTACACAAATCTGTCCCACTGAGCGCAAACGACTCTAAACTTGCCCAAATGAAATGAAATTTAGCATAGGTTCCAGAAAGACATTAAAATCACATATTTAAGTTCGTTCGATTTCATGTCAAAATTCCTTAAAAAAGGCGACGTCTTTTCGGATACATATGTAGAATATACCCAAAGTGGTGAAGGGTATCATACAGTCCGACTTTACTACTTTCCTTACTGGTTTTTAAATATACGTTTTCCATCTCTATCCTTTTATTCAAATCTGAATTGTACTAAACTTAGTACCATTTAGTACACATAATTACGCATTTTTAAAACTAACTCCATGTCTCATCCTACAATCAAATCCCTAATTTTAATTCCAAATTTTATGATTCCCGCTCACACAAAACAAATTGTAACATATTTAGTACCATTTTGTGCTTCTCGTATCCATAAGTACATAATTCCAATACTACCTTAAATCTGTAATTTTTCATTCCAATTTTAAGTTTTCCATCTCTATCCGTTCACTCAAATCTATATTGTACCAAATTTAGTACCATTTAGTACACGTATTACGAATTTTCAAAACTACCCACATATCTCAATCCTGCATTCAAACGTTATATTAATTCATAATTTCAGGATCTCGGCCCTATCCATTCACACAATTGTTCAACAATTTGTAAACCATTTGGTACCAGTTAGTACTTTTTTTTGTACACTCCAATAGTATTTTTAATTCGAAAATTCTGGAGTCCAGCTCTATCCGTTCACACATAATTAAGTTGTGCCAAATATAGAACCATTTAGTACACATAAGTACTATGCTTCCATATCTCAATTCTATATACCAACAGCAACCACTATTCCAAATTTTAGGTTTCCAGATCTCTCCATTCACCCAAATCCAAATTGTACCAAATTTAGTTCCGTTTAGTACTTTTCGTATATATAAATGCGAATTTCAACTGTAATCTTACTTCCAAATTTCATATATAAAATTTCAAGATTTTAGCTATATATGTTCAATATATGTAGAATTAGAACTACATTTAGTACTTTTAGTACACTTATAGGTCGAATTTCCAAAAACCCCTTTTGTACATCTTTCTAACTTTCCATCAGTGACCCACATTCCAAATTTCAGAATTCTAGCTCTTCCCGTTCGCCTAATACAAAGGGTACCATATTTCGTACATTTTAGTACTTTTCGTACCCTTCTAGTACGAATCTCCAAAAACCCAGCCTTATCTCACGCCTAAACACCAACAACAACCCACACTCAAAATTTCAAGCTTCTAGCTTTAGCCGTTTCGTCTGGGCGATGATCTGTCAGTCAGTCACTCACTCACTCACTCACTCACTTAACACTAAGCTCTTTTATATATATATATATATATATATATATAGATATATAAAAGAGTTGCGTTATAAGTGACTGACTGATCATCAACGCCCAGACGAAACGGCTAAAGCTAGAAACTTGAAATTTTGCATGTAGGTCGGGTTTGGTGCGTAGGCGTGTGATAAGGCGGGGTTTTTGGAAATTCGTACTAAAAAGTACTAAAAACTGAATAGCGCGGGAATGGTTAGACGTGAAAGTCTGAAATTTGGTACGTAGCTATGTCTATGACAAGCGAAGTGGAATGTGCGGAAAATTTTTGAATTTAGTACTAAGAGGTACTAAAAAGTACTAAAACTCTATTACGCGGGAGTGGTTAGATGTAGAACTCCGAAATTGAGTGTGCAGCTTTGCCTACGATAAGCTAATTGGTGTGTGTGAAAAAATTTTGAAATTTAGTACTAAGAGGTACTAAAAAGTACTAAACATTAAATTTGAATGGAATCAGTGAAGATTCATATCTGAAACTTAGTATGGAGCTTAAGCTATTACAAATAGAATGAGGCGCAAAAATATTTTTTGGAAATTAGTACTAAAAGGTTCTAAAAAGTACTAAAACTGTATTACTCCGGAACGGTTGGAAGTGGAACTTTGAAATTCGGTATGCAGCTTTGTCAATGATAAGCAAATCAGAATGTGTGAACAAATTTCGGAAATTAGTACTAAAATATACTAAATTGTATAATACGATGGAACAGGTAGGATTAGATATTTGAAATTTGGTATGTAGCTTAAACTATTACAAATAGAATAATTTATAAAAATATTTTTTGGAACTTAGTACTAAAGTGCTACTAAATAGCACTAAACACTGTATTACTCCGGAACGATTGGAACTACAAATGATAAACAAATCAGAATGTGCAAACAATTTTGGAAATTAGTACTAAAGGTACTAAAATGTACTAAATATTATACTACGATGGACAGGTAGGGATATATATCTGAAATCTGGTATATACCTTAAGCTATTACAAATAGAATACTATACATAACACTTTTTTGGAAGTTAGTACTACAGTGATGATAAGAAGTATTAAATAATAAAATAAAATCCAACTTGTAGAAATGGAAATATGAAATTTAGTATGTAACTTACTCTATTGCAAAAATATTGCTATGCATAATTCTTTTGAAACTGGTACTATATACTGTACTATAATGAAACCGGGAGAAATAGAAATCTGAAACGCGGTACATAGTTATAACCATTAAAAATACTATGCTATACAGTAATATATTATTGAAATTTGTACTAAAATGGTACAAAATATTAAATTATAATGGAAAAGTTAAAGATTGAAATCTGAAATTTAATATGCAGCTTAACTAATAAATTGTAAAAAATATCAATGAAAATTTAGAATAGAAATATCCAAATCTTAGTATAAATAAGAGGCTTGGTTTATTGGAAAATCGTACTAAATGGCACCAAAAATACAAAGTATTGCAATATGTGGGGAAAAATATAATTCTGAAATTCGGTATGTAGTTGTGTATTTTATAATCAAATATAATACGAATGGATGCAAGTACTGAATGTTGTGTACGGTAGAATGGATAAAGATAAAAACTGTTATTAAATACTTATATAAACATTGATACATAAATATTTTGCATAAATAAGTTCTAAAATGTACTAAAAAGTATAATTCATTGTATACGGCGGTACGGGTGGATATAGAAATTGGGTAAAATGCTTTTCCTATGAAAAAAATGATTTTCGCAATTTTGTATGACATTTGTACTTTAAATACTAAATATTGTATACGACAGAAGGAGTAGAGGTAGAGTCCTGAAATTGTGTATGTATATTTAGCTATAACAAATCAAAAAGTTAATTTTTTAATATTTGTAGTAAAAAGTACTAAATAGGGAAGGTTAGAGACAGATATTCGAATGTTAGCATTTACCTTTGACTATGACAAATAAAATGTTTTATGGCAATATTTTTCGAACATTTTTACTAAAAATTACAGTTAAATGTTTCCAATCCCACATGGATCTATACTACTGCGAATGGTTATGAGAATTTTTGTTAAAACTTCCAATGGTTTCACTCCAACAATCCGCTGAACACCACTAAAATGCTTAAAATATTAGTACTGATATTTATTTCCAATGATGTTTCCAACTACACTGGAAATATATTACACAGCAGCGACTTTCGATGTAATCAATATTGGGCTGGATCTTTATATCGAGGATATACTAAAAACCCGAAATTTTTTTCAATTGAGGATTTTGTACTAAATTATATAAAGGCAGGTCTCTGCATAATAAATGATGCGCTGTGCAAAATTGTAATTCGTATTATAAGGGTACTACAATATGTACTAAAACGTCCTACATATTTCACCATAAGTATTAAATTAATGAAAGGAACGAAAACGGTCAAAAAACGTATTATTGTACTATTTGCATTGGTCCGCCGAGAGGATCGAGAAAGTTGTACACTTTCAGAAAATATAAAAATAAGTAAGTTTTACTCGATTTAGTAGAATAGAAGCATCAACGTTTCTGTTCAAAAGAAAATCCGAGTAAAATCTGAGATTTTTTTTTAAAAAAATGAAGACATAAAACCTTTATAAAATGTTTCAAATTTATATTTAATCCAAAAGTATATTGTGTAGCTAAATTAGTGTTTATTTTTTAACTATAAAAAAGATTCGCTAACAACGTAGCGGGCCTCTGCTAGTATATATATAAATATGTATATTCTTGATCAGGATATTCTGTTCGTTGAAAACACGATATGTAATAAATACATTGACTACTCTTAGGACATTTGGTATTAAAATAGAGTACATTGGTTCAGGCGCATTTTCTAACGGAACTGGCTATAGTTTGAAAAACATATTACTTGAACATTTCCTATATAGGTCCATTTTTTGACATGCTCCACTTAAATATTGGTCCCACCCCATTTTCAGTATAATTAAACTTCCATAGCACGAACCATAATTATACTGAAGAAAAATTTCGATCATATCGAATTATGGAATTAATTATACTGTGCGACAAAATCGTAGTTATCGCCTGAAAACCACCTAAGGAAAACTTCGCCTTAGATCAAAGTTCGAATATAAATATATATTCATTTTTAGCTATTGTATTGGGATATCAGACATGTCTGAACTGCGTTTTTCGCAGATGATGTAATTTGGTATTTCGGATATACAGAGAATGAAACAGCCCCTGGATATATTTGTTAAATAGCTTCGTGTTCTGACATACTAAGGTTCCGCCTCGTTTATAGTATATTTAAGATAACTAGAATTTCTGTCAACTAAAATTATTGCAATTTTGAGGGTATATACACTTTGATACGGCAAAAATATGCCTCATCGAAATATTATTTATAGACCCCGTTTCACAAAATTTGAAGTCGATTTGCAAATTACCGTCTGTCTGTATGTCTGACCGGCTGGTGCGCATGATAACTCTCGAAGGGAGTAACCAATTTCTCACAAACTTAGTTCAAGTTCGGAGATGAGGATTACCTTTTGATACCTGCCACACAAAATGTTAAAAATTTAGCTGAAAATTAATTTTGTAATATCATGTAAACGGACTTTCCGATTGGAACCAAACTTTGTACAACCTAATATCTTTAGCAAGCCTAGATCAAGTCCGAAGATAGGACCCATTGATCCACTTATTCTGTACTTCCCCCACAAATGGTCAAAATGTTCAATATTTATATTAGGTGAAAGGAATGTTTAGGTCAAATGAACCCTGATTTTTGTGTGTGGAAAAATTACAAAATTTGTATTCCATAGCGTATATATTTACTCCTGAAGAACATTTACCCGAGAAGTTGATAGTATATCCAAGAGGAGTGGTTTTTCCTTTAAGTTGATACCAATTATATTGTCGTATGTATTCGGAAGAGGGAGTTACACTTACATATTTACGTATTCAGATATTATTTAGTAGCCCATTACCACACTGGAGGGCGGAGCGCTTTAAAATGTTCCATGAGGTTCCAGTTATGGTCAAGGACAACGACTATAATTTTTGGTACTGATCAGATAATAATTTTAATAGGTAGTTAGAAGGACACTGTGGTACAGGGTATTATGTATTTGTGCATATGATTGTAACAGGCAAAAGGAAACGATATAGACACATGGTTCCTTTTGAGAATATGCATAGAATCACTTTTTAAATCGATTTATGCATGTCCGTCCGTCAGTCTGTCCATGTTAAATTGTAAAAAAAGTACAGGTCGCATTTTTGATTCGAATTTGATGAAATTTGGCACAGCTCATTTATTTGGCCCACGGACGAACCCTATTGAAATTGGAAAAATTGGTTCAGATTTATATATAGCTTCCATATATATTTTCGTCCGATTTTATGTAAATGGTGCACCAAAGTCCTTATATATCCTTCGATTTGCACGAAATTTGCTACAGCGTACTGAATTAAGTCTAGAACGATGTGTGTTAAATTTTATGAAAATCTATTCAGATTTAGATATAGCTCCCATATATATTTTCGTCCGATTTTATGAAAATGGTGCACCAAAGTCCCTATATATTCTTCGATTTGCACGAAATTTGGATTTATAAGTAAATGAAGAACTCAAAATGTGGCCGAATGCACAAAACATACTGAAATAGGTGTAACCTAGAATGTGACAAGTTTCGATGAAATCGCTTCAGATTTCGATATTTCGCTTTAAATTTATTTACATAATTTTGTCTCATTGTAAGAAGCAACTCTATATCTGACCAAAATTTAGTATAGGCTGTCATTCTGCAGCCTATACTAAATTTTGGTCTGTGTTTATTTTAATGTAAATGGTCCTTCAAAAATGTGACGTCTGTTAGGATTCCATCTGTTGAATACACCCAAAGTGGTGAAGGGTATCATATAGTCGGCCCCGTCCGACTTTACTACTTTCCTTACTGGTTTATGCTGTCTTCCTTCTGTTTTGTCTTAGATTTTCATTTATCTCATTCCTGATATCTTATACAATCTCATCAATTATTTAAAATTAATTGTACGACATCTTATTTAAATTCATTATATTCCTTGTAAACAAAAAATGGTACAAGTGCGCTTCTTTGACATCAGATAATTTCTATAACATCTACTTTTTTTCTCCCCTCCCCTATTCTTCCCTACCATACAAAAAAAGAATATAATAAAACAACATGATTTTACGTTAATGATAACAAATATTTTCCAATTATCCTTTGATCTAATGATGTCCCAAAGAAAAAGTACTACTAAAATAAGATGTCAAAGGCAAACAGGTAGCTAAACACGGTGACAGTTACCGCCCCTCACGTAAATCTCTGGCAGCATCCCAAAAGATGCCAACATACCGGCTCCGTTTAACCTCTCTAAAGATGTATCGTTATCACATAATAAGGGTGGTCACTTGGTTTTGATAACATTTCAACTACCAACACCACCACCACTGTTTTATTGTCTACCGAATCGATTTGATTTCATTGATAGGACATTTGTCGATGCCGTTTTTGTCCACTTGTTTTGATTTACAAGACATTTTGTACAATTTTGTAACCACCCACAATGCAATAAACTGCGTTTAATGTACCGCTTGCACACAATCTCGTTTAGGGGTAAGAAAGCGATTAGATATATATTTTTTATTGTTAGCAATAAGTAGGTGTTAAATAAGAAGTGTTAAGTTATGTTCAATTTTAATAAATGTTATAAAGAGGTATATGCAAATAAAGCCACTTTGTGAATGTGTATGTGAAATTTTGAAGCGTTTTCGGTTTTATAAGTTCAACCTGCTGAATGCAATGGAACATTACACTTATGGTTATTTATTACAAATCTCAAAATTAACCATTAACTTTAAATACGATCTTATAGCACGTTTACATTTAACTGGATTTCGTTAACCCAGTGGATTTCAATTGTCAATTCCCCTGCATAAGGTCAAATAAATCCTCTTAAAGTAGAAATTTCTAATGTAAATGCCGTTTTATTTTATTCCAATCAACATTTTTTGTGTATAACCCTACCAATGTGTAATTTACATTTATCGATAACATACTACTATACGCCACCAAATGGTCGTTAACACAACTACACTAATATTTAGTACACATAATTGATTTTAGTATAGACAGGAACCAAGTATATTCAAACGATGCTGCCATAAAAGTGATGCCTACACAATAATCTAAGAAATATCTAGATGGAGCCAGATTATAATATGTCCCATCAATGGTTTACAAAGTGAAAATAAGTGTATTATAGACATAGTTACAGCACTTTCACACATGTTCGTCTATAATATTACAAAAACAGCGTCAATTCCATAACGTATACATAACCTTAAGATCGTTCATAAATCCAGTGGATTATATCTGAATTGACATTTGCGATCGAGTGGATTTCGTAAGTCTAAACGCACTTTAAGCGTGCGATCGATGTACAAACCCTCCAGGAAAAATAAACGTAACGCATGTTGCGAGGCGACAACGAACCGCATACGGACATTTCTATAAAGGGCTAAACAGAATGTTTGCGTTGAGCGTGTTTTGTTATCGCATTAACGCACGCAAAAAGTTAAAATATATTTAACTCCGAAGCGCAGCGCACATCAACTTCGAGCGTTTGTGTTATCGTTTCCTTGTTGTTGTTGTATTTTCGATAACATATAACGCGACGGATGGCCTTTTTATTATTCTAAAGTTATTTGGGATGTTTTGAAGCCGCGACGACCATATTTAATACTCTCATTTAGGACGTGATTAGGACGAGAAATTACCATATATTAAATGAAAAATTTCTGGAGAATGTATTGAACGTAAATTTGAGAAAATATTCGCGAAAAAATGCAGTGGTTTATTGGAATCGTCGCCAAATCGCTTTTAGTATGTGGTTACCCGCAATGGTAACTATAAAAAGACAAAGCGTGTGTTATATAATGATTTTTTCAAAAATGATAATAAAAAGCAAAATACTTTTTTGTGATAATCATTTTTGGGTTGGTATAGATTTTGGCCGATATCTTCGAGACCAATATGTCTTTCGCAGTGATTCCAGCAGAAATAAGATCTAAATATGTCCACAAACATATCCCATCATACATAATTCATTTTACATCTTTAGTATGCTGGCTTGAGGCGTATATATTATAATTTTGTCAAATTTTTATTGAGGCAAAATACTTATTACACTCACTGTATAAATTTGATAGATTTTCATTCATGTTTTTCAAATTTTATTTTGAGGATTCGAAAATATTTCATTTTCAAAATTTATATAATTTGTTTGTTTGTTTACATTTTTCTGTCAAATAACGTTGACACTAGTATAACTTACAGCAACAAATGTCCATGTGGTTGTTGTATCGATTGTTGTACAACAACACTTGCTGTTAGTTCTAGTTCAGAGAATAAGCCGTTTTTACTCTCTTTTGTGATAATACTGAGAAAAGTAAACAGACAACATTTAGTAAGATTTAGCAAATAAACAGCGGATTCAAGAAAACCTTTTATTTGCGCCAAAATAAACAACAAGCAAAGGATAAACACAATTATGTGTATTGCATTCAATATTAAAAAAAATGAACAATAAAAGAAAAATTGATTTGGTATGTTCCCCGGGAACATTCAAGCTTCCTACATCAATACATTACCCTCTTTCTGGAACTTGCCTAAACATATAAATAATTAGTTTCTAATTTAATGAAACTTGACATTACTTTCCAAATTAAAGAAATGTTTTGAATAATGAGTAATTTTTGTGATCAGCTGTTTTATGACCAAAAACAGCTGATCCAAAAATGATTGAGTTTGCAAAATCTTAGTGCATAAAATTCTTTCAGTAAACTCCAGTAAGTTTGTTGTTGTTGAACTGTCAAACTTGCTCTCTCACTTGACTATCTTTTACTGGATTTTTGGGTAAACAGACAACATTTAGTAACATTTGGTAACAATTGTTACCAAATATCGAGTAAACAGACAGAGCTATAGCGTTACGAAAACGGACCGCTTGGTGTTACGTAAACGAACTACACCTAAAGGGCTAAACAGAATGTTCGCGTTGGGCGTTCTTTTTTATCGCGTTAACGCACGTAAAAAGTTAAAATATATTTAAGCGCAACGCACATCAACTTCGAGCGTTTGTGTTATCGTTTCCTTGTGGTTGTTGTATTTTCGATAACACATAACGCAACGGATGGCTCAACGCGAGCATTCTGCTTAGCCCTTTAGTGTTCGCAAACTATCGATACTATCGATGGTTTCAGACTTTTTTCATCTACTTCGCAAAAATTAAATTTGACAAAAAAATTTAAGTACATAAAATTTCAAATCGTGCTAAATGGAATAAAATCGTGTAAAAAAATTAAAAATATTCAATTTTCAAACCGTGTTATATCAAAACCGTGTAAAAACAGACTTAGGTGTACTTTAGCTTCGCCTTGACGTACAACCAATCCATTGACATGACTACTTTTTTCGTCTAAAATCACATTTAGATACAATAAAAGAATCAGGATTTAGTGTCGTTGCGCCATTTAATGCCTAAAACCGGCACAATTTTGCATTATTTTAGACAACGCACGAAAACACCATACTATGCTATACAATCCAACTTTTGTGTCAAAAAGTACTAAAAGTTGCTCATTAAATGAGTCGCTCGGTGCACATAGATTAACTCACGTTTTGAAATATATATATATATATATATATATATTAGAAAAATCCTTTTTTTATATAAACAAATGTGAGTTTTTATGTGTATATATAAACAAATACCAGCTGGCAGTCATTTGAAATGATCTTAAATCCAGTGAAAATAACTTAAATTTATTTCCAGGATTTTGTAAATCCACGTCATATAAAGTGCGTATATAAATGCGCTTTTAGGGTGTATTTCTGGATTTCGTTAATTAAGTCGATTTAAAATCGTATATATAAATGTACTTTATGCATAGAATTACTTTCTGAGTCGATTTATGAACAAAGTTCAGTAGGCCTAATCTTATGAACAAAGTTCGGTAGGTCTATTCTGTAAATTTTAACAACATTCGATATTGTTTGTAAAAACAATAAAATAGACAAATGAATTTGTTGTAAAATAAACAATATCAAATGTTGTTAAAGAATTACAGAATAATGATCCGATTTGGACAAAAATTTGACACAGGTCACTTATTTGGAAATATGACGAAACCTTTTGAAATTGGATAAAATCGGTTTAAATTTCGATATAGCTTTCCTTCATATTTTCGTCTTATCTTAACCAAATTCTGCGGTGTACACCCAATTATGAAACGATGAAACTTTGCATGGATTGCCTAAGGGCTAAACAGAATGTTCGCGTTGAGCGTTTTTGTTAACGCACGCAAAAAGTTAAGATATATTTAACTTCAAAGCGCAGCGCATATCAACTTCATGCGTTAAGGACTAAGCAGAATGCTCGCGTTGAGCCATCCGTCGCGTTATATGTTATCGAAAATACAACAACCACAAGGAAACGATATGCGTTTGTGTTATCGTTTCCGTGTGGTTGTTGTTTTTTCGATAACAATTAACGCAACGGATGGCTCAACGCGAGCATTCTCCTTAGCCCTTTAGTGTTATCGTTTCTTGTGGTTGTTGTATTTTCGATAACACTTAACGCAACGGATGGCTCGACGCGAGAATTCTGCTTAGTCCAAAATCAAGTTTGACTCTGATATCCCATTTACAAATTGACATTTTAAACAATGCTAACTTAATATGTCATGCTTGAATCATCGTTTGTGTTTCACCCATTCGTCTTTTCAATACAGAAAATCGATTAGTCGATCTACGTATCCCTAGTACGGCTCGGTTCTTTGCAGAAAAAATCGAATTGGGTGAATTAATAATAGTAGAATTTCTTGCAAATTTTTCTTGAATTTAGTCAAGAATTCTTTGTGAGTGTGTGTTTAAACTGTGGACTACATGTTCGGGAAAACAACGGTGTAAAGAAAAAGCAAAACAAAAAATACCATTGTCAAAGAAAAACTTTTTTGTGGAAACGACGTTAGTAGTAGATCGACCACAAGAAATAAAAAAAAGTTTGCAAGAAACGAAAAAAGGCAAGTTCTTTCAAGCAAGTGAAGTAACACAATTGTTGAAATACGTTTCGTTCGTTTGTTGTATTCATCATTGTTGTATTGTGTGTTCGGCGTTTTATTATTATTTTTATTAAGTAACCAGTCTTGTTCTTTGTGTAAAATAAAAAAAAAACTATTCGGTAAGAACATTCTTTGAGGCAAATGTTTACATTTGCGCTTTTGCCAAGCAAGCCGAGCAGACAGCCAGCAAGCCTACCAAACGTTGAACATAACCAACAAAATTCTTCTTGGCTGAAGTGAGATTCGATTCGCGTAGTTTGTGTGTGTGTTTCGCCTTTTTTTTTAACATTTTATTGGAAGTTCGCAATCCCTTCGTCGTAGTCGGTGTGATGTTGTTTGACGTTAGAACGAACGAAGGAGAAGAACTATGCAATTATTCATAAATATAAATTTCTTTTCTTTCGCTACAAGAGCGAGGGGGTTAATTTATTTTGTTTATGTTTTGTGCGTCTTTTGTGATAATCATGATGATTTTTGCCAAGAATAATACTTTTCTTCTTCGCCATAAGTAGAAAAAAGTTCGTTTTGTTTGTTCATAAGAAAACTACGAAGTGTTGTTGTCTGAATGTGTATTTTCTTCTACATACATATATATGTGTGTCATTGCTCCGTTTATAATTTTTTTCGCGATTGTTTTTGTCGATGATGTTGATGAGAATGTGTGGATGAGATTGGGGGCTCATCAAGGAACAACGAAGGAGGGAAATGTTTTGGGAACACTACTGCTGCTGCAGCTGCCTCAGCCGCCGTCGTTGTTGTTTGCTTCTAAGTGTATACAGCAAATACAATAGAAAATATATTCCTTGCAAAACAATGCAATTTTGTGTATGTTGTCATTATTTTTTTCTAATTTTAGAATGACTTTTCTGCAGTGATGCTAATGTAGCGGTTATTTTAGATGGTTTTTGCGTTTTATTTGTTCCTTTGTTTGTACAGTCCTTTGTTTCTTTGATGCAATTAACCCTTAAATCACCAATGTTGCCTTCAGGCAAAATATTTGGAAATCATGGAAACTATGGACAGATACTAACACCGGCTAAGCGACAGAATTCCGTTGTTTTGTAGGGTTCTAAGGCCCATATATTTTGATTTACAACAGATACAGCCACATATCGCACCATTTTGGAAAGGGCAAATGGTAATCTATCATTTGTATCAGGATTGGAGAGGGACCATAATGGACCCAAATTCGACTTTTATGGAGTTTTTCAAAAAAATCGTCAAAGTCCAAATCTAGTTTTTGACTTTATCTCCAAAACGGTTTGAGATAACCCCACCCCACCATATGACCACTCAATGGAAATGTATTTTTATTTTACATTAACAGGATCCGTAGAACCGGTTACCGGTACCCGAACTTCTGGGTCAAATAACCGGGTAACCCCAAGAAAAAAGATATCTACATATTTGGGGAAATTTTTTCAGAAAAATCTGATCGTTTTTAATAAACTCGATATAAGCCGAAATCATTTTTGAATCTGTAAAATCTGACTTGAAAATTAGATGGTAGGTCTTTTTACCCTAATTATGGGAATATATTTTTTCTTGGGGGACGCCGAAAAAGACTTCTTTGTTTGGGCTTGGAAAAAATGTGGAAAAAGACCTCATTATAGTCCCTCTTCAATCCTGTCACAAATGATAGACTACATTTGGAGGTTCCCAAAATGGGTGTTTTGTGTCGGTTTACGTTTTTAAAAATGCTGCTGGCCTCATGCAGATAAAGTTATCCTGCATGTAATTTCAAATACATTTTGCTGGGTCCAATAACTGGGTATGTGCCCCAAGACTATAACTTATATTTCATTTATAGCAACCACTCTGAAATTTCAAATTATTTGGGGAATATATATATATATATATATTTTTTTTTTTGAAAACCCCAGTAGAAGCCCATAAAGTGGCAATTATAGTGCCAATATCCTATCCCATACGATAGACAACACTTTGCGCTTTTCAAAATAGTGTGGTATGTGACTATATCAAACGAATCTTAGAAATCATAAGGGATATAAAAAGGAAATCCTTTCACGTATTCCTTGATGACATTACCCTCGTCGGAAATACCCTCGAAATCTATTCGGGTCCATAATTCCAACCACTTATTTCGCAAAGGTTCTAGACTTAACATTAAAAATCAGCTTATAAAAAAGTCGTCCGCACATGCCGCAGCTATATGCGATAAAGACAATAGTAACATCTAGGCTATCAAGTGTTTAGTAGGCAATATTTGGGCAGCTGATAAATAAACCTTGATCGCAACCTACAACATCGGCCTATGGTCTGTGGTAATTTATGCGGCTCCAGTCCTCTAATGTAAGTGTCACGCAATAAGAAAAACACATACAATCCCACCTGAATGCTGCCCAAAAGACTGCAACAATGAGTATCCTCCAAAAGGCAAAGATCGTTTCTGTGCAGCCGCAAAAGAAGATGTCAATGCAATATCTGCTTGTTAGGTTTTACAAAAACAGTCAAAAAAATAGGAAGGATAGGGAGACCAATGTTACATTTGATTTACAATGAAGCAATTATAAAGGGCTAATACAGTCCTCCGTGGTGTACTTACTTAGCTGGCTTGTGACAGAACGTTTGTGCCATAAGCCGAGCTTTATGAAGATTTCCAGGCGCGTCGGTCTTGTGCGCAGCTTTTTTAATTTGAAATACCACGTTCCGATATGTTGTCTTCCACTTGATCTTTCAATCGGATTCGTGGCCCTTCCTCTTCTGCTTGAATCTTCACTGGTTCGCTTTGATATGTTTTTTGGAACTGGAGTATCCTCATCCATTCTCACAACATGGCCTAGCCAACGTAGTCGCTGCAGCTCACTGCGTCTGACTATGTCGATGTCCGAAAATAGATGGTACCATTCGACAGCGATATTCACCGTCGTCGCAGCTCGGCCCATAGATCTTCCGGAGAATTTTTCTCTCAAACACTCAAAGTGCTGCCTTATCTGCTTGCGCAAGTACCCATGTTTCAGATCCATACAACAGCACGGGTAGTATTAGCGTCTTGTAGAGTGTGACTTTGGTCTGGCGGACTTGTTGGCCAACACTATTCTTCTCTGGATTTCTAAGCTGATGTTATCAGTTTTGTTTATGGCGGTACCGAGGTATTTTAAATCGTTCCACAGTTGGTTCGAGTCTACTGGATGTCTTGCGCGTTGCTTGGCCTTCTCGTCCACCTTTGGTAGACTCCCTCATAATTCGTTCAAAGGTGAGCGTTAATGATCACAATGTTCGATCCATCGATCGATCGATGTCGTCGGCGAGTAGCACATGCTGTTTGGTGTACAGAGTGCCTTTTCTGTTGGCATTTGCCTCTCGTATGACCTTTTCGAGCAGGATATTAAAAAGGTCACATGACAGTCACCTTGTCTGAACCCTCTATGGATATTGAAGGGCCCCAAGAGGTCCTTCCCGACTTTTACTGGTCACCATGTGCCAATTAAAGTAATCCAGAATATCCGTATTAATTTTGCAGAAATACCAAACGCAGATATGGCTTTTAACACCTCTGAGCGGAAAAACTTAATAATTCGCAAAATAGGCATGAACTTTCTATGGAGGAAATGTAAAAAATTGGTAACGAAAATTGTCTGAAGAGGTTTTTTATATCGTTTTGTTGTGTGATTTGTTGCCACTTAAAATGTAACTTCATAATGCCTCTCTCTTAGAAGTCCTACTCCTAAAAACTCTAGTAGTCGATTTTCACAATCCTCCCTAAATACCAATTTATTATCATTAAAGAAAATTTGCAATGGAAGAAAAATATTATAAACGCTTGGTGCCAAGTCCGGACTGTGTGGCGGATGCATTAAAACTTCCCAACCAAACTACCAAAGTTTCTGGCTAGTCACTGTAAATTGTAAATGGTTTTAAACAGTTTTATAGCCGATTTTTGGCTCCTGGGCGATGTTACGACTGCTAATATGCCGGTTAGCTTTATGACATTCTAAAAAAGTCTAATACAGTTATTTGTCCTTTATTTTTCTCCCCGCCGATTTTATGTTGCATTGGCATCACAGTTTTTACAATGAAATTCTCTCTCGCCTTGTTTCGCTTTAACAGAATGCAGAGAATATTCGGCAAGCTCTCATTTCATTTGAAACGTTATTTGGCGGTTTTTTTTCTTCTTCTTTGTCAGCTCTGCTCTCACTTGCATTTTCTTAACTGTCACTCTCGTTTTGATATTTCTATTATTTGTTAAATGTTGTGTGTGTGTGTTATTTTTGTATTATTTCGCTTTTCCCATTCAATGGCGCTAATTTCAAAACAATTTCGATGACGCAAAGTTTATAATTTAATATCTACTACTACAATAACAACAACAAACAATTACCACTGTTCGCTGTGAATCAAAAAAAAAAAAACAATCTTCAATTACATAGAGTTTTGAAATGTCGTCGTCGTTTTTTGTTTCGTTTCGTTTGTTTTACTGATTTCATGACTAAACAAATTCATTTTTTTGTATAGAAAATAATTGCAAGGCGCGCGCGACCCCACTAGAACGAAACGTAACAGAAATTTACTCTGTGATTCACCCAATTCCAAATTGGGATACCCACAACTACTAAAAACAATAACAACATCAGCAAAAATATACTATCAACCACTACAAAATATCTACATTGTTTTTATTTATTATTTGCTGTTGTTGTTGTTCGACTCTTCTGATAGTGAATAAATAATAAAATCAATTGATAGAAAGGTAAATATTGCAACGAATATTATTATCGAGCATTTAAATTTCTTAGAAAAAAATATAAAAAAACGTTTTTAAGTTTTATAAACGTTTGTGTGCTGTTGTTATTATGTTTGCTGTATTTGTGTAAATATATATTATAGCCATATAGCTACTATCAGCTGTGAGTGATTTGATTTGAAGATTTTGAAATGCGTTTAATTGTAGAGTATATAGAAGAATACCAAAATATCAATGGGAATATTTTCAAATTTCCAAATGAAAGATTTTTTAAATAAATCAATTAATTCAAATATAATTTTAACTAATTATCAAATTCGGTAGTCAACATGACGGCTTTCAAAATAATCGTAAACGAAATCAAAGGTAACATATTTCATCATTTGGAAAGTTGCAAAACAAATAAAATCTGTATGGGAAACAAAACTGAGTTCAAGAAATTATGGCGAAAATTTCTGTCAATCCGCAAGGAAACAACAATTTTATGAACTCCAATGTAATTCTTTCAAATCGATCTTTACCTTTAGTAAAGATAGAAAGTTGTCCAATCGAAATATTGAAAACAATACCTATTAATTAATTAGCTAATTTACATGGGAGGATATGCGTGAAGCTATAATAAAATGTATATGGATTTTTTTTGCAATAGGGTCCTGGGAACCGAAAATGCCAACATAGCCAATTTGGTTCGGAAATGCTTCAAACGTTTTTGATTACCAACAATTGGAAACTTTTATATGCCACACTTCCGAAAAATGTCGAGGGGTTGTTAAAGAAGTCCTCCTAGTAAATTTGCCATAATATTTTCAAAGATTGGCATAGACTCCATATAACAGTAAAACTCTCTTTGCCTCATATGAGAATGCTGATACATTTTCAAAGGTTTAAGATTTTCGTGATGAAAGTTAAATAAAATTCAAACCGGTCGAATTTAAACCTGAATTTTGATCTGATCTGATTTTATTTTTTATTCGATTACGATAAATTTTGGAATATCAATTGTCCGGAAATGAAATACCGAAAAAACGCAAGATTAAAAAAGCAGCCACCAGTGTAGGTTCTGGCCTTCGTTAAGTGAATGGGGTTTAGTTGGGAAATAGAAGAGTGTGTCATATAGACCATGTCCAAATGCCTGATATGTTTGATATACACCATGAACTCAAATCGAAATCAATACTACTACTGTCGATGTTCTCCGAAGATTGTATTTCACCATGTTTTCTGGAATTGTTTTCTCAAATGCATCCGTGTGAATGCAATTCAATCCTGAAAGATAGGCCTGTTGATCTATAGGCTGGTTTTTATACCCTCCTCCATAGTATATTTTCTCCGTAACTCATCGAAATAATCATTTCCGAACCTATAAAGTATTTATGTTGATCAGCGTAAAATTCTATGACGATTTACGCATGTCCTCCGTCTGTTGTAATCACTCTAGCCTCTAAACGAATTGAGATAGATCGCAGCAGGTCGTAAATTTTATGACGATTTAAGCATGTCCGTCTGTTGTAATAACTCTAGCCTCTAAACGAATTGAGATAGATCACAGGCAGGTCAAGTTCGAAGATGAGTTATATCGGTCCACGTTTAGGCATTCTTGAGCGCGTTTTCAACCGATATCGCTGAAATTTGGAACATTGGGTTCCTATTGAGTACCAAATTTCTCCACTAAAAATTATAAATATAAGTCCACTTTTTCTGGTAGCCCTCCATATAACGATGCCTCCAATTTTCAGTTTTTGTGGGGTTTTGACCACTTTTTTACAGGCCTATTTTTCTGTAATTTAGTACTTTGATTTCTTATTGGGTAGCATATCTCTCCATAAAAATTATGAATATAGGTGCATTTTTTCGGACAGCCCTTACATAAATTTTCGGTATTTTGGAGTTCTTGAGCGTGTTTTTCAACCGAATTTGCTGTAATTTGGTGTTTTGTAGTCGTATATGGTAACAAATCTCCCTCCCAAAATTTATTAATATTACGTCCCTTTTAGGGGTAGTCCTAATATAACCTCATTTTTATATTAAAATAGTTAACTGATTTGTTGTGTGTGTTGGGCGTATTCTACCATAGAATGGGGGTTAGTCGTTACTCGAAATACTCAGTTATTACCATACAAAGTAAGGAATTCTATGATTTAGCCATCTGATGTAACCATTCCGCTTTCTAAGGTTATCGAGATAAACACTCGAACCTGACGATAATGAAATTTATCGGCCAGCATTTAGACATCTCCTCCATATAGTGATACCTTAAATTAAATTTTCTATAGGGAGTCATAAGGAGACACCCTGTAGCAGTTCTCATGGCGACATTTTGACAGTTCTCAATGTTTTTGCGTAACTCCTACGTTAACGAACCCTACTGAAGCCGTTTAGCCTACAACAGACCGTCCTATCGCATTATACATAGTTTGTCAACAAGCTTACTAAATATTGATCATTGACGGTGCTTGCCACTTGTACTGACAATCGAATGTGACCCCTAGATCCTTAGAGTAATTAGTGGTGGATATTATGGACCCATCGATCTGCACATTTAAAAGGTTATGGTTCATGTTTTTGAAATTCAACGAAAGGCCGTTTTATTTAGATTTAAATTTGTATCCAATATTTTCATTGTCATCTACAATGTGGAGGTGATCTGATACAAGGGATCACTTCCCTTGGTTACTGTGCGACTATCAATTTTATCTACCAAGTATGTACTCTTTTGGAATTTACCTAGGATGAAATTACATCAGTTTTAACATTCTGTGAGTGATAGTGTTGGCCAACAGACGATACTATGGTCTGAGTAAGCAAATCAAAAACAAGGCCACCTCTCGCCAGACCAAATTCACTACAAGACGCTTATACTACCCGTGCTAGTGTTCTCCAAATATTTACGGGGCGTCGAATGAACAATGAATTGAACCATCTATTCTCAGACATAGACATAGTCAGACGTATCCAGCTGCAGCGACAACGAGAATTGATGAGGATGCTCCAACTCAAAAGGAATATAAAAGCGAGCCAACTGATGGTTCACGCAGAAGGGGAAAGCCACGAATTCGATCGAAAGATCAAGTAGAAGATAATATTTCGGAACATAGTCTTTCAAATTGGAACAGCTGCGCACAAGACCGACGCCCCTGGAAATCTTTTTTAAGCTTGAGTAATGGAGCAAATGTTCTGTCACCAACCCCCTAAGTATGTAGAAAGAAATGTCAGAGCTCATGGTGGACACTGAAATAAAGATAATTTCCGATTTTCGGTATTCTGAACGTTTCCTTACTTTTTGGCGACTTTTTCAGGGGATTATATTTTTACATTTTGATTTGTGGTTGTCTATGATCTATAACGGGCCTGTGTCTTACCTTACGAACCACTGCCATCTCAGGTCATTCTATAAACATATTTGAGCTGCTACAACAATAACAACTAAAAATCGTTGATCGTTTCCACGGCCCGAGACTTACTCGGTCGACGTCTATCACCTCAGTCCATTGTGTAAAAGCAAAGGTCTGCTACAACAACACAAATCAATAATTTTGGCCCAACATAGATATAATCTCCGGTATATTATGGATATTTGATTTCATATTTTTGGTTCTGATTAGTTAAAAATCTCCCTACCAATAATAACACTGTGACACATTTTCCAACTTGAACCAATCGGGTACAAGAAAACCCCTCGCTGGGTTTTAAATTATTGGCTAATTTTTTTGTTTAAATACGGTTATGAATATTGCCGATTTGGGGTGGATTCAAATAATATGTACATTTATCTCGTGAACTACTCAAAATATTGATTATTACTCTTCATCAATGTTTTACCCCTTTGCTTTATATCAAAGCAAAATTTGTAGATCTAAACAACACAAACATGTGCCATTTTTAGATTTTGCGGTCCGAATTGGATTAACATTTTAGTGGTACACAGTGCCTCGATATTTACTATAGATGTAAACATTAGGTTATCAATCCTCCTGATACTACCACCATAATTGAAAGTTACAGAATTCCTTCACAGATTTCAATTGCAAACAATCCATAACTCTGTTCTATCCCTTAATAAATGAATTCTGGCAACTCTACAATCAAATAGCCTTTTTGTATTTTTCAAGCTCTCCCTATTTGATTGTTCCCAGTGTTCTCTTTTTGCAATAGAGAGAGCAGGGTTACCGTTGTGCGACTAAAGTCGCAATTTGCAACCTTTTTGATGCTCTGTAACTCAGTTTGCAACTTTTTAAGCTTTGTGCGACTTTTCTTTACTGCGTATGTTAAGTTATATTTTCTTTATTTTCTTTTTTATTTGTAAGTTCAAACTTATTCTGATTCGTCTACTTCGTTTTTGAGGTCCAAGGGTATCTGACATATTCTAGGAACAGTTTAATTGACAATTTTACTTTTCTGTGCGACTTTTTTCAAGGGAACGACTTTTTGTGCAACTTTTTTAAAATTCCCAACGGTAACACTGAGAGAGAGACACTGTTTTGTTTATCTTTTTTATTTTCGCTGTTTTGTTGTTTGGTCCGCTGCTGCCGTGTTTCAATTGTCAAAAAAATCTTCTGGCCGCCTGCCTTTTAGTACTACAAGAAGAAGAACTACAACAAAAAGAAGAAAAAGGTATCCACCACACAACAGACGAAAACGACGGCGACTACGAAAAAGAATTATTTGCTCGCTGCTGCTCCTCTTAAGTATTTGCGCTGCTGGTTTTTTCGCTGATTTCTGTTTTTTTATCTCGTGTGTGTGATTTAGAAATAATTTCGATTTCTTTAAAATAGAATACTTTTATTTTATAATCAAAAAAAAAAAAAAAACAGATTTGAAAACGTAAAGGAATTTTTGCAAAACAACACAGACTGTGTGGCGGCGCATCAACGCGGTGAAGTGTGAGGTTGATTGGTGGACGTGGTGGTATTGTTTTTATATACAAAACGAAAGTAAAGGTATTACGACGAAGTAAAATTCCTTAAGTGTTTTGAAAAAAATAAAAAAAAAACGTTTATTTCTTGCAAACAAATTTTTTAGTTGTGATATAATCCATTCATTCATCCTTTGTGTATTTGGCAAATGGTGTATAACAACGTTTCGGTAGAACACCAACAGTTTTGGAATTGCTTTTGGTGTTCTACAATGAAACAAGGATAATTGCCTTTAATCTACTCCGAAGAAATGTATGTACGAGAGTGCGTGTTTGTGTTATTACTGTGGGCAAAGAAAAAAAAATTGAGTTTTAGTATTCAAAATAATTCATCCAAATACTACAATTTAAATAATACAATTTTGAATGCAAAAACTTTTCATTTTATAAAAAAAAATCCTTTTCATTATAGAAACACATCATAAATTTCATCACAGGAGACCCAGCTGATTTTTTATGCTTCATTCTTTTTTTCTCCTTACTCTATGAAAGGTATTCATCATCATCATCATTTTTTTTCTGTTGGGGTTAAATTCCCGATTTCTCCTTTAGCTGCTTCTTCTGATTTTCATTCATTCAGTAAAAAACACTGAATTTATTCTGTCATTTCTGGCAACCATCCATTTGAGTTGTGTGTTTCTCGTTTCTCATTTTTGTGTTCCTGCAAAAATCCTTGTTCTATTCACTTCATCACCATCGCGCTCACCCCTTTCTCCTTGTTTTTACTTTGGCACAATTTTTTGCGTCTGCGTTGGTGCCAATTTCATTGATTTTTCTCGTCCAACGCTCACACACACAGCTGTGCTTTGTTTTGTTTTTCCACTCTTCGTTTTGTTCGTCCATTCGCAAATGCCGCAACTGGTTGTTTTTACCCTTTCCGTAAGTTTTGTGGTTTGCTGGTGTTTACAATATGTGTGCATTTGCAAAATGACAACATTTCCCCCATGGGATTTAGAGGGAAGTATATTCCATTTGGAATCTATAATATTGGAACCATGTGGATGAAATCAACAACCCAGGGACTGTCAGAAATAGTGATAAGTTTAAGGCCCATATCTTTTGATCCACAAAAGATACAGCCGATTTTGGAAATGGCAAATTGTAGTCTATCATTTAGTCTATCATCAGAACTGGAGAGGGGCCATAATGGACCCAAGTTCGACTTTTAGGGAGTTTTTCAATAAAATCGGGGTCCAAACCCTATTTCTTGTTACTGAATCTCTAAAACGGTTTGAACTAACCACCACTTAATTATTTTTATAAGGGGGGTTACTCTGTATTGCGTTGCGAAAGCAAGTGCGATGCGAAAGCTAAATGCGTTAAGAGTACAATTTGGTACTCTGTAACGTTCACGCAAACGCATTCGCAAACTAAATTGAAAATAGGGCAACACTGTCGCCACAAAGTAAACAATAACGAAGAATGACAAAAGGAAACGTCAAAAAAATTGTAAATGAAAACATATTTTTGTGTGGTACGAGTGTTTTTTAAACAAAATTGATGAACGAATTAAAAAAAAAGAATTTTATGAGATCTATAAAATATACTCTCCCTAAGTGACCACGGGTATGAAAGTACGAATTATGTGACAAATGTTTTCAAATATTTAATTTTTATAGATTTATATAAAATGTCTCAATAAAGATTCGTTTATGTATTTGTTAAACGCTCGTCGTTTCTAATAGATCCACAACAATTCCAACTCCAATAAAAGAGGCCGCTGCTTTGAAATTGCTTGGACAAGGTGGTTATCAACACCAACCTATAAATATGCACACACAGTTTCACATTTTATATAAAAAAAATAATATATTACTTTTTCCAACCACCGACATCTTTTACAGGAGGCCAATTTGAATTGAGGACATCAGACAGTTTTGTCCACAAATTGTTGGCGCGTTGTTTCGCATTTGAACTCTGCAACTATCCCTTTGCCAAATCACTGTGTTGCCCAATAAAATCTACTGAAGTTAGGAATTGACGTTGCTGAGCCTGTAACTGTGACTTTTTTGCCTTTTACTTAAAATAATTTACAATTTATATATAAATAAAACCTTTAATGGAGCTTACTTATATGTTTCGCTTCCTTTGCGTTTGCTATTTTGTTAACGCAAGATATTTGCGCTTAACGAACGAGTTTGACATGCGTTTTCGTATTACAGAGTGCGGTGATGCCACATTTGCGTAAAGTAGATGCGAAAGGAGATACGAAAACGAATTAGAGAGTACCAATTACGCGATGCGTTACAATTTTTCTCACGCATCGCAATACAGAGTAGCCCCCAAGGTTTAAAATGATAACTATTTTATATTCATCGGATCCGTAGAACCGGGTATAACCGGAAACCCGTACCCGAACTTCTGGGTCAAATAAACGGGTACGTCCCCCAAGAAAAAAGTGTAAAATTAACTACATCTGGAAAATATGGAAAAAACTGATTCTTTTTTTACTAAACTAAAGTTATCCCAAAAAATTTAGGAGGTTTTTCTAATGGGTGGCCCAAGAGTTTGTAGCGCCTCAAAAATTTGCTCCCAGACCCAGATTTCAGTATACCGATAAAATAATAACTTGGCTAGCTGAATCGATCGCTATTTGAAAGAATTTAATGGACCACAAACTTAATTGTTTCTGTTTTTCTATTCGCTCTAGAGCCACAAAGGTTATATGTCTGGTATGGTGCTGTAAACCCGATTAGAATAGAGGCGGCTGCTGATCTTAATTTTGGGCTAAAATCACACTCTTATCGTTCGTCTGCTGCTATGGTTGTCTTCAAGTACTCATTCACGTGGTATTCGTTAATGCTATTCATTACTGCTCGCTAAACATTTTTGTTGGCGTTCTTCTTGAACCTTTGGATCTCTATCTCTTTAGATCGTGTAGGTCTCTCCTTACGTGCCTGGGTTTGGGAATACTGGCTTCGACGATTCCCATGGAACCGGGACAACATCCTTCGCCTCCACATCGACAACATCCTTCGCCTCCTCATGTAAATGACCCACCACGAAAGACAAGACTTTTACACAATGGGCTGAGGTGACAGACGTTGGCCGAGTGAGAATCGGGTCGTAGACATGTCTGTCGCAGAAACGGAGGACACCTTTAGTGATTATCGGTTAATATTTAGGGTGTCAAATGAATATGGGACTGACAAATTTCGGTCTTAACTCAGTCTTTTTTTCCTATGGATCTTATGTTTGGTGGTACTGCCTGCGCCATAAGTCGACATCCAGCAAACTAGACAAGGAGAAAGAGCCGCCTCGATTTTAATTACTGGAGCCGCGAGGAGCACCCCAGGAGGAGCGCGTAGTGCCCTTCGGCTGCATGAACAAAATCTTTGGCGTAATTGTGCCCGTAAGCATTGATGTATCCTGAACGAACTAGGTATCACATAGGACCAACGGGTACAACTGAGCGACTATATATAACCAGTCCTGAGATTTGATGATGTAGATGTCGTTATCCCCAGTAGAGACCTCTGGACCGTCTGGACATCAAGTCTGATGTCTTCCTCGGTTGCTTTGAGAAGTTCTTCTACGAACGAGCACAACGAACCTAGGTGCAATGTGTCAAGATCTATCTGGCCGACTCTGTCACCCAAGAGAACAAACACACTGTTGAACCTGAGCAAAGTTGAAATTAGAGTAATGACAAGGAGACATTACTGGTCATTGCAATACCAGTAAGTGGGACCATGATGTTACGGATTACTGCAGACTCTGTGATGGCGGGGAGGACACGAAGACAATTGAGCATCTCCTTCAAAAGAGGAGAAAACTATGAGTGATCCGAGCACAACTAGGACGATGGTGGTTGCTAAGATCTCTGAGCCTTCAGCTACCCCATGGGAAGCCAGAGCGCTGAGAAATCCCCGACATAATCATCCAGAGAAGGTAAGGTACTGTCGAATTGAGCCCTTCAAAAGACCTTCAGAATAGCTGATAGGCACAAACTCCTTAAATGTCAAAACCGAAATCCAATGTTATTCCAATTGGGCAGTTGTTGGAATCCTGACAAGAGTGGTAAGGGTGTGGTGAAAGCCAAACCCACCGTCTTGAAGCAAAAACCCAGAAACCTACACCGGCGTCTAGCGACACTGATACTACACCAGAGGTACCGGAGGATCTGCGAGTAGCAATCATGGAGCGAGCTGACCCCGACAGAATTATCAGTGAGGTTAAATGGTTGCTGGTCGACAGCTCCCTGAAAGACCTCTTACTGGGCGATGAAGTTGATACTACGATTTGGACAGATCTTAACTGCCTTGATAAGAGAATTAAGAGTTGTGACACTCTTTGGGAAGGTAGTAAGCCGGCAGCCTTGTACAAAGGGGTCAAAGTTGTTAACGGCCGTACTAAGGAGTCTGCGAACTTCCTTAAGAAAACTGCTGTGACCCTCTTTGGGGACGTAGTAAGCCGGCAGCCGATCCACAAGATAACGAGCGGTATGGTTACCCCAGTGTATATCCCACCACCTTTTAAGAGACTGCAGAACAAGAGACTTCAGATGAGGAAGTGGAGAATCCTCATCTGGGTTGAAAAAAAAAAACAGCGGTCTTGTCCCATAGTTCGCCACCGACTCTGCTAATAAACAGTACCTATGGGAAACTACAAACTACCGCCAGTAAAACAGGTAAAACAGACAGCAACTGGCGCTAAACATGGTGCAGATAAATCTGTATCATTTTAAAGCAGCAGCTGCTGAACTGTTCCTCACCCTCTACATCGCGATCTTCCAGGAACCATATCTGACTTGAGTGACAAAAAAACAACATGTCATCATTTTGCCCCCTTTGAATGCGAATATTTTATCTTTACATCAGTGCAGTAGAATTTTGTGCACACAATAATGTATAATTGGGGGCAATCGGACAGCTCTAGAAGTTCCATATATAATTAGATTAATGAAAAACTAAATGAGATGCATTTTTAATGTAATATAAAATTTGCTTCGTTCTTCCCAAGTACCGTTGGGCAAAAAATCGTCTCGGGCCACTGGGCGGTGTCTCGTTTTAATGCGCGATAATTCTACATACGATAGGGTATAATATTTGATCCATACTTTGCATATACATAGTATTATTTTTTCCGAACGTACGTCAAATTCGAAAATTTTTTAAATTATCTACGAAGTGCGTATATTATAAATTTCCATTCGAACTTTGCACTTTGTAATATGTTTACGATACATTAAGTTCGAAGATTGGGACTATCGTTCAACTGCTTCTCTACAAATGGTCAACGTTTAAATGAAATATATCATATAATTTGTTCGATACCGGCACATACACTCGGAAGCACTGATATCAAAACAAATGTTTATTGCACATTCTATCAAAAACTATTACTAATTTTAACTTCTTTTTTTCTTACAGAATTTTTCGTACAATAGATCTCCTTCACGCACAATTCTGATAGAGGAAAAACTAACAACAATATAATAAACAACAAGCAACTAAAGAATTCAGCAATCTTTTGCTGAATTTTCGCCGTCAGCAAAAAAAGAAAAACAAAACCCAAACACTTGCCGCTTAATCGCCGGAAACTACACTTTCTAACCCGCCGCGTTGAGCACAGCATGAAAAGACGTGATGGGAGCGTTCCTGGATAAACCGAGAACGAACAAACACAATGACAGCGGTGAGGGAAACAAATTGCTCTTCGGCGTTAGTTCGATGCAGGGCTGGCGCTGTGAAATGGAAGATGCATACTATGCCCGAGCTGGTCTTGGCAATGGTTTGGACGATTGGTCTTTCTTTGCTGTGTTCGACGGACATGCTGGTCATAAAGTGTCCGAGCATTGTGCCAAGCACTTGCTGGACAGTATTGTTAGCACAAAAGAATTTCAGAGCGGCAATCATGTGAAGGGCATACGTAAAGGTTTCCTAGACATAGACGAAGATATGCGTACGCTGCCCGAACTTAATGAGAATGCGGCGAAATGTGGTGGTACAACAGTGGTGTGTGCATTCGTCTCACCCACAAAGGTGATTATAGCGAATTGTGGTGATTCACGAGCGGTCTTGAGCCGTGACGGTGTGCCGGTATTTGCTACACAAGATCACAAACCAATATTGCCGGAGGAAAAGGAACGTATACACAATGCTGGCGGTAGTGTGATGATCAAACGGGTCAACGGTACACTGGCGGTTTCACGGGCATTGGGCGATTATGATTTCAAGAATGTCCAAAATAAAGGGCAGTGTGAGCAGCTGGTTTCACCCGAACCGGAAATATTTTGTGCAGGACGTCAGGATGAAGATGAGTTTCTAGTTTTAGCCTGTGATGGCATCTGGGATGTTATGAGCAACGAAGATGTCTGCAGTTTTATACATTCGAGGCTTAAAGTATCCAATGATTTGGTGAATATAGCTAATGAAGTTGTCGATACGTGTTTGCATAAGGTAAGTGAGAGAAAGAAAGAAGGGTAGATTGTTTATATAATAAACTAATGGTTATTTTGTCTTACAGGGCAGCCGAGATAATATGAGCATCATAATAATAGCCTTTCCTGGAGCACCTAAACCTACCGAAGAAGCTTTGGCAAGCGACAGACGGTTGGACAAACAAATCGAAAAAATTGCAAGAGGTTGTTTTAAATGCATTTTATGTTTTTAGAAAAGACAAATGGCTTTATTTACTTACTACTAACAAATTCTTTAATTAATTAATATTCTAACAATTCATATCAAAATGAAAATAATTTCCTTAACAAAAATAATCGCCACACCGAAAATATTATTCATTATTTATATTATATCAAAGAAACAAATCCTTAAAAATACCACCCTATGCTTGAAGGTTAAACAAAAATGATAAAAAAATTAATTTTATTAATTTGTTTGTTGTGTATATTCCTTTATATTCAAAGACCACAGTTTATCTTTACTAATTTACATGCATTCAATGAGCTATAAAAACAACTACATATAAGGTTTTTAATTTAAATTTAACCTATAAAAAAAAAATCCAAACTAAAAACGAAAACATCATTCGGAGTGTCACGTGCCTTTTGATTTTAAACTTTGAGATTGTCTATATATTTGTTGTATCTAGAGAATGTCTCTGAATAGTGTTCAAATTGTGAGCATAAGGTATGTTTAATTTAGTTTTAATTTTTAAAATTATAAATATGTATCATTTTTTTTAATATTTTATTGGAATGTTGCAAAGGGGAAAAGTAAAAAAAAAAATATTTTACAAGATCATTTTGGGAAGTTCTTAGCCTATAAGTATACGAAACTGAAAAAGTCAGGTAATCAAAAACATA
>NW_026880718.1:0-31577 GCF_032173495.1 Musca vetustissima | reverse complement strand
CATAATGTAAAATGTAAAACAAGTTTCAGAAATTTTTAATGGTTAATATACCATCAGCTTTATGGTACTAAGGAGGGTGTATACTCTTTCACACAGTTAAATGGTTCTAGACCCCATGTTTCTTTGGACCAAATTTGTTTCAGAAAATATTATTTCTCCCAAACTTAGTTCGAGTTCGAAGATGGGGAGCTAGCCACACAGGAGCTAGGCCTAAATGCGGGTTATAGTTCATATATAGTTCATTATCGAACCTTACGTTCTATTTTTTGATGTCGATATCCTCCGCAGGAGAAATGATTAATGTTTTTATATAAAAAAGGGGGACTACCTCAAAAACGGAGCGAATATTAATAATTTTTGGTGGGGAGATTTCTTACCACATACGACTACAAAATGCCAAATTGCAGCGAATTTGGTAGAAAACACGCTCAAGAACCCCAAAATACCGAAAATTGGGAGGTACTGTTATATGGGAGCTATGCCTAAACGTGGACCGATATATCCCATCTTCGAACTTGACCTGCCTGCAGACAAAAGACAAACGTATGCAAAATTTCAGCACCCTAACTAAATTCCTTGAGAAGATAGCGTGATTACAGTAGACGGACGGAGGGACAGACGGACGGACATGTCTAGATTGTCTTAGAATTTTACCCTGATCAAGGATATATACACTTCATAGGGTCGGAAATTAATATTTCGATGAGTTGCAAACGGAATGACAAAATTGATATACCCTCCATACTATGGGGGAGGGTATAAAAATATGTTTGCCGAAATTGTCCTATTTTGGTCTGATCTGACATAATCCCCATATATGTCAGTTTAATTTAGTTATTCAATTTCAAAAACAAAATTTAATTTTTTTGAAATTATACCCGATTTATATTGAGTCCTTATACATAATTTTGTTCTGTTTCATATAAGAGGTAGAGCAAGGACCCTAAGTGTGCCCGAATTTTAAGAAATGTTGCATATATTACCGAATGTCAAGTGTAAGGATTGATTGAAGTCGGTTCGCATATGAATATAGATCTGATATTTAATTTAGTTAGATTTCATGTCAATGGTCATCCAAAAATGTTAAGCCTGCCTGATTGACATAAATCGGATGAAAATATGTATGAGCGATATATGTAAATCTGAACCGATTTTCACGAAACTTAGCACACATCATTCTAGACTTAATTCAGTACGCTATGCCAAAATTCGTGCAAATCGAAAGATATATAGGGACATTGGTGCACCATTTACATTAAATCGGATGAAAATATATATGGGAGCTATATCTAAATCTGAACCGATTTTCACGAAACTTGACACACATCATTCTAGACTTAATTCAGTACGCTCTGCTAAAACTCGTGGAAATCGAATGATTTGCAGGGACTTTGGTGCACCATTTACCAAAAGTCGGGCGAAACTTTGTATAGGAGCGAAATCTAAATCTGAACCGATTTTCACGAAACTTAGCACACATAATTCAACACTTTATTCAGTACCCTGTGCCAAATTTCGTGCAAATCGAAAGATATACAGGACACCATTTACAATAAATCAGACAAAAGTATACATGGGAGCTATATCTAAATATGAACCGATTTTCCCCAATTTCAATAGGGTTCGTCTTCGGGCCAAATAAGTGGCATGTGCCTAATTTCATCCAAATCGGATCATAAATTGTAAACAAAGTACAGTTCAACAGACGGACGGACATGCATAAATCTACTCAGAAAGTGATTCCATGCATATTCTCAAAAGGATGGTTCCTTTTGAGAATATGCATAGAGAGATAGGGTCTATCTCGATTCCTTTTGACTGTTACAAACATATGCACAAAGACATAATACCATGCACCACAGTGTGGTGAAGGGTATATAAAGATTGTTATATGGGGACTACCCCCAAAAGGGGGGAATATTGTAGACATATTTGTTACCAAATACGAACCCAAAATAACAAATTACAGCCAATGCGGTTGAAAAACGCGCTCATAAACCACAAAATACCGAAAATTTTTGAACTTGACCTGCGAGCTTAGATCGTCATAGAATTTTACGCCGACCAAGAATATATATACATTATAGGGTCGGAAATGATTATTTCGATGTGTTAAAAACGGGTTTCCAATATTTACATTTCCCTTCTCAATCCGAAACTTTTCATTCACTACACATGTATCTTCTTCATATTAAAAAGCTTGCAAAAGTTGTCATCATTACGAACCTGCTACTCATCCGGTGTATCTAAATATACACCCACACTCTCCGAAAAAAACAAAGACACTCTGTCGACATAGTCCTTAAAAAAACATGACGATGAAATTATTGTTATTTCAGTGAAAGAGAACGTCTGAATAAATTTGAATGTAAAACGGTATGGTTACGTGTAACGACGAACAGTTAGAAATGACAGACACCCACACATACGCATGGACAAAAAAAGACAACAATAAAAATTTTGTTGTTGTGTTGTTACATCCGATAAGACTACAAGGTATATGAATAAAATGTTTTAAAATAAATAGCAGGCATAACAATTTGTGGAGGTGGAGACTGAGCACGGGAAGCGAAGCAACTGAGGGCGTTGAATAAGACATTTATGTCTACAAAACTATTTTCATATAATGTAAAGAAGACAAAGCAAATAAATTTCTGGAAGCATGTTTGTAAAAAGGTTCAGACATAGTCACACACACATTCAACACATTCACATACCTGCAGTAACCATCAAGAGCAACATAAATTGTTTTCCATTTTTTCCCTCTTGTTTTTAAATAAAATATAAGGACCAAGGAACCAGGGATTGAATGTTAAAAAATGTAAAGTAAAATATCTTTATTTTTTCGTTTGTTTTTTTTTTCGTTCCCCTTTTTGTTGTTCTTAAATATTTATTTTCTATTTTAAGAAATGTTTATTGTTCGATCGCCCCCACCCAGCCCCTTCTATGCGTTTATTCATTGCCATTTGATTCGGCCACAAACCACATTTATTAAATTTCCTTTCTTTAACACCCATTGAATTTACGGCTTGTCTTCCTTTTTCCAGGGGGGAGGGATTTTTTTTGGGTGGATTTTTCAATTTCTCCATTAACCGCAAATGGGGTAGAAAGTTAAATGAAATTGAAATGAAACGACAAAAAGGCCAACCTAACCGCATTTATTTAATTCAGTAAACGACTTAGCTCCGTTTTTTGGGTGGAATTGACAATAGGATGGCTCTTAATAGGGAAACTTACGACTTGGAAAACCACATTTTGTAGAATGTGTTTTGTTTATGAATATGAACCCTAAATTCGGTTCGGTTAAAAACCGCAAATATAAATAAATGTTTAACAATGAAGTCTTTTAAAGAAACTATTAGTGATAAAGGCAGTATTTGACAAGATAATAATGGGAGTCCTTATGTGGGTCCTATTTAAAAACAAAAGGATATACTCACAGCTACATGTTTTAAGTTAGATTCTTTTGTTCAAATCTATTTAGACTAATGCTGGGCAAGCATGGGAACTGGTGCCCTTGTTTACATGGATCAATAAGCTCGTTCTCTGCGTCCTCTTTTACCAAGTCATTTCATATGGTCGTTTCTCATTTATTCTCCGAGCATTTTCTCTCTGCACACCCCTATTTTAGACACTAACAAAAAATATTGGAATTCCGAAGAGTTGATTTGAGGTTGTATATTAAATCAAAATAGCTAATATCGGGGCTTTAACGAATTTCGAAATGTCAAATTATAAACACTTCCGTGGTTATATTTTTATAGGACGCATCATGGACCAATATTGAAAATGCTGTGATGAATATATTTTTCGTCCTTTAAGAATTTGAAATGTGAAGTTACCTTAAACCGAGGTTCCTATACTGAGAAATGTCCTTTAGAATATTTATCATTTAATGTCACTACGAAGAAAGTACAGAAGCACGAACTTTCGGTTATGAATATCAAAATACCGTGAGGTTATGTGAAAACTTTGGTAAAGTAATTTTTATACCCTTCACCATAGTAAGACCCTATAAAATGCAGATGTTCTTGATCAGTATAAACTATACCCTCTGTCTGTTGTAATCACTTTAGCGTCTGAAAGGAATTGAGAAATATCGCCAAAATTTTGCGCAGAGTTGTATTTTGTCTGCAGGCAGGTCAAGTTCGAAGATGGGCTATGTCGGGGCACTTTAGGCATAGCCCCCATATATTTGAGGGTTCTTGAGCTCGCTTTTCAACCGAATTGGTATAAATTTGGTACATTGCGTTCTTAGTGGGTACCAAATATCTCCACTAACAATTATAAATATCGGTCCACATCCAACGATACCCACCAATTTACGGTATTTTGGGAGGTTTATGCGCGTTTTTTCAACCGAATTCGCTGAAATTTGGTACAATGGGTTCTTAATATAAGTATAGGTTCATACTTTCGGGTAGCCCCAATATTTCGGTATTTTGGGGTTCTTGTACGCATTTTCATCCGAATTCGCTGTAATTTGGTATTGGTAACAAATCTCCCTACAAAAAGTATTAATATTCGCCCACTTTTAGGGATAGTTCCCATATAACCCCCTTTTTATACCCTTCACCATACAGTGGTACAGGGTATTATGTCTTTGTGCATATGTTTGTAACAGGCAAAAGGAAACTTTTGAGAATATGCATAGAATCACTTTCCAAGTCGATTTATGCATGTCCGTACGTCCGTCTGCCTGTCCTTGTTAAATCGGTTTAGATTTAGATATAGCTCCCATATATATCCGATTCCGATTTAAGGTAAATGATGCACCAAAGTCCCTATATATCTTTCGAGTTTGCACGAAATTTGACACATCATACTGAAATTAGTCTAGAATGATGAGTGGTGAGTTTCGGGAAAATCAGTTTAGATTTAGATATAGCTTCCATATATATATTCGTCCAATTTAATGTAAATGGTGCACCACAGCCCCAAAATATGGCCGATTCGCACAAAATTTTGCACAACTTAATGAAGTTACCACGTCCTAACATGTTTTGTTGAAATCGGTTCGATTCAGTAAATGGTGCACCACAGCCCCAAAATTTTGCACAACATATTGAAGTTGGAGTAGCCTAAGGTATGTTAACTCTTGTGGATATTGGTTTCGATTTAGATATAGCTTCAATATATATTTTTGTCCGATTTTATGTAAATGGTGCACCAAAACTCCAAACATTGGTCGATTGACACCAAATTAAATATCTTATATATATTTTGTCAGATTTTAAGTAAGTGGTGCACAAACCTTAGCATGTTTGTCCGGTTAACACGAAATTTTGAAAAACTTATCAAATTGAGCCTAGAATGACTTTGTTTTTTGTGCTATATAAGTCGACGACAGAAGAGATTCTCAACTGTAAACCCGTTTTTCTCAAAACGATGTTTTTACAAATGGCGGTCAATATAACTCAAGAATTTATAATCCAATTGTTTTCAAATTTTAACACGTTATACGATACGTATATAAGTATCCTATGAAAAAGGACAAAGGTTGGTTTACATATAGATAAAGATTTCGTAATTAAGTTCGTCCAATTTCATTTCAATGTTTTGTGAAAAGTGCGGCGTCTTTTAAGACCCATTTGTTCAATATACCCAATGTGGTGAAGGTCCCGTCCGACTTTACTACTTTCCTTACTGGTTTGAGTTGCCCTTAGTTGGACCCACTAAATGTATCGGAGTGGTTTCACATTCTCTTGACTTCCATGGCAGTTCTATAAGTTCGATGAATTGCTTACGGCAATGCATATGTTCGATACATTGTTTCCCCTTCTACAACATTACAATTAACCATTTTAATTGACCGCTCTTCGAAGCCCAATGGGGAAATCTTCTCTGCTTATCTTCCAGGAGCCTCATTCACCTAGTTCGGATTGTAGGGGAGAGTTTCGCTCTCTTCTACTATATCTCCTGGAAGCCACATTCGCTTAGTACGGATGCAGAGAGGCGCTTTCCAATGCTGTGGTCGTAGTTGTTGATCACGGCCTTGCGTAGCTTTCTTGCCCATCGCAACATCACTTGCTTTTCCGCTTTCGTTGGTTAAACACTTGTTTTCTCGCTATCGTAGTTAACGCACGCTAAGTCTTGCTCTCACAAAACCCATTCACTTTACAATAAATATTGAAAATATTTACTAAACTATCTTTCGTTTTTCATTTCTTTATTTTTTTGGGTTTCACTGCAACTCGGTATCACGCCAACAGCGGGGCTTGGATAAATTTAAATTCCCACAATATTTTTTTAAGTATTTTGTGTATCTTTATTTTGACATTTTACGACCATGTCTCCTCAAGACATCTGCAAATTCCAAAAATAAACATTTCAAATAATCCTGGTCTTAAGTTTGAAATCCTTTCTCACATATGCAAAAAATATCCATATTTCTGTATTTTTATTTTTTTATATATATATGTTGTTGATGGTTTAACAAGATTATTTTCTTCCCCAACGAATCAGTTTATGTATGTGTTTAGCACTCGGTATTGATATTTACTCAAACATACTTAAATTTGTTTTTCTGTTTTTGTTATTTTCTGCTACGCATTAAAATTGAAAAATGGACGCCTAAATGTCTGGTCTCAATGACGACGAAGGCTACAACAGCGATGACTACAACAGCAATGATAATAAGGATGAGCACAAAGAAAGGAAGGGAGGAAAAGAGGACATACTAGTATGACTAAGAAAAGTTTACTGTAGTCTGACAGTTCGCTATATGCTGGACAATGAAAATAACAAAAACCAATTGTTAAAAAGGATGTGAAGTAAAATAAAAAAAATTTCATAGTGGTCTTAGGAAAAAAAACTCCTTCAACGGAAATTCGAGCTTCCTTTTGCAACGCCTTTAAATTATTCAATACATTTATAGAATTATTCAAAATGTCTACGAAAATGGGGTTGATGTTACTATTTCTGGTCCAGCTGTAGTTTTGCTGATCTACAGAAGCTGTTTGTGTAACAATTATCAAAATGTTTTCCTATTAAGTATAGAAAGCGCAATATTTTATGAGATCAATTATTCAGACGAATTCGAGAGAATTTCATAATGTAAAATTTATTCGAATTTTTTAGTATTCGAAAATATAAGTTTTTCTGAATTGAAATTGGAAAAAAATTAAAAAAGACGATGAAAATAATAATGTATCGATTTCTTTTTTTCGGGGACACTGCCTAAAATCTTATGAATGCAATTTTTTATAATATTTGAGGTCAGAAAATCTCGTCTTGGGGAATTTAGTTTACGTACTGTTCCAGAAAATAACATATCCTCGAAATAACAGGATGATATGTTTCCAATAATATTCTTTATTCGGTACGACTGAAGACATGTCATTTCAAAAATAACTTGCAATATTCACAAATAGGTAGGTATTTTTCAGCCCCCATAAAATCGACATTCTAATGGGTTTTAAGGGGACCCCCCCATTCTCGGGGTCAAAATTTTTGTTGACTTAATTCTAATCTACACTAATTCAAGAATGTCCCTGCAAAATTTCAAGTAAAAATATCAAGAACTCTTGAAGATATTGCCGATCTATTGTGTCAGCATCAAGTGACGGCTGAAGGGCTTCTCAAACTTAAAACGCGTTTTTCTCTAAACATTTTTTTGCGAATGGCGGGCACGATAACTCAAAAACTAATAATCCAATCGGTTCCAAATTTTGCAACGTTTCTCTGGGAGTGTATAGCTCTCGTATGAACTAGGATAAAGCCAATCGGTGAAGATCTTCCTTATTTTTTAACTTGGTTTTTGGTAAAAAATCGGCAATTTTTCAAAAATATTTTTTCAAAGGTCCACCATTTTGTTAATTTTAGAGCGAAGTCAATAATCCTAGTTCATACGAGAGCCAGACATGTACTCTTTCTAACACCGTTGGAATTTTCGGATTCCGATGTTCCAGTGAGGAGTTATCATGCCCGCCATAAAAAATAAGGACTTTTCTTTAATTACAAAAAACAACAACAATATAATAACAAAATTTTTTTGTAAATTATTTTTCTTCTCTTTTAAATCTTCAATTATATATGTGCAAAGTTACAAACCTTAACAAGCATTGGTATTGATTTACCAGGCCATTGAAAATCTTCAAAAATTAAAATCGTGAATGGGGGGGGGTTCCCTTAAAGGGGTTTGTTTTTGAACACTTCACCAGCATTAGTGGACAGTAATGTACATGTCTTAAGAAAAATTGTGTGGCATTACATATTTGAATGTTTTCTAATTTTTGGACGTTCCCGATATTTATACCCTTCACCATATGTTTGTAACAGGAAAAGGAAACGAGATAGACACATGGTTCATTTTGAGAATATGCATAGAATCACTTTCTAAGTCGATTTATGCATGTCCGTCTGTCTCTCCATGCACAGCTCATTCATTTGGCCCAAGGACGAACCCTATAGAAATTGGGAAAAATCGGTTCACATTTAGATATAGCTACCATATATATTTTCGTCCGATTTCATGTAAATGGTGCACCAAAGTCCCTAAATATCTTTCGATTTCCACAAAATTTGACACCGCGTACTGAATTAAGCCTAGAGTGATGTGTGCTAAGTTTCGTGAAAATCGGTTCAGATTTAGATATAGCTCCCATATATATTTTCGTCCGATTTCATGTAAATGATGTACCAAGTCCCTATATATCTTCCGATTTGCACGAAATTTGGCATAGCGTAATGAATTAGGTCCAGAATGATGTGTGTTAAGTTTCCTGAAAATCGGTTCAGATTTAGATATAGCTCAAATATACATTTTCCTCCGATTTAATGTAAATGGTGCACCAAAGTCCCTATATATCTTTCGATTTGCACGAAATTTGGCATAACGTAACGAATTAGGTCTAGAATAATGTGTGTTAAGTTTCCTGAAAATCGGTTTAGATGTAGATATAGCTCCCATATACATTTTCCTCCGATATAATGTAAATGGTGTACCAAAGTCCCTATACATCTTTTGATTTGCACGAAATTTGGCATAGCGTAATAAATTAGGTATAGAATGATGTGTGTTTTGTTTCGTGAAAATCGGTCCAGGTTTAAATATTTTCTATATATTTTTTCTTCCGATTTTATATAAATTGTGCACTAAAGACCCGAAGTTTGTCCGATTGCCACAGAATTTTATACAATGATAATTAATATAAGTTAATCTCTTAAAAACCTTCCCAATGCAATTACAAACAGCCAAAGGAAAACGTGAGTGAAATCGCTCCAGTCTATACACCATGCAAACATATTTTGAGAAATTTCCATAATTGAGAATTACTTAAAGATATACGCTGCGCATTTTCGCCCTAAATATGTCCAAAAAGAACTACGAAGAGATGAAACCACAAAGGTTCGATATAAAATGAGTGGAAATGTTTTTATCTTTCAAAATATAATTTGCAACATTTTTGCGGATTTTTTCAAAATGTCCTTTCATTAAAACCTTTTCACTTCAATTACGGACTACTAACTGAAACTTTAAGTCAAATCGGTCCAGCGCTTTTTTAAATAAATTTTGGCAAGATTTTCGCGGATTTTTCTCAAAATTTTCTTTCATAAAAACCTTCTCACCGTAATTACCTACAACTGAAATAAATTTTGAGTCAAATCGGTCCAGCCGTTCTCAATTGATGCGTTAGTATACATTTTTTGTGCTCCATATATATATATATATAATATATATATATTCGTCCGATATTCACATATTCTTGTCCCATTGTAAGAAGCAACTCTATATCTGACCAAATGAAAAATTTAGTATATGTTGCAGAATGGCATGCTTATGGATCCAGTTTCATTTTACTTCAAAAATGCTACGTTCGTTGGTATTCATCTATTGAATATACCAAAAGTGGTGAAGGGTATCATATAATCGGCCCCGTCCGACTTTACTACTTTTCTTACTGGTTTTTGATAGTGAAACTTGGGTCAATATTAATAATTTTTGGTATGGATATGTGTTATACTATTAGACGCCTAAATATCACATTACAGTGGAAAAAAGTGTTTAAAATCCCCAAATTACGGAATATTAAGACGTACCGTAATTTGGGAGCTATACTAAAAATTTTTGTTCTGTTGGAAACTCTGTCTAAAATCCCTAAAATACCGAGTATTGGGGAGATCCCCATGGTGTGATCAAAAATATATATACCTTATGGGGTCTCCGGTGAATATTTAGAGGTGTTGCAAATGGAATGACAAATTTAGTATACACTTAATCTTATGGTATATGGGTATATAAATTAGGCGTATCCATAGTACGTAGTCAGAAGGTCATCTTATATGTCTTCATATAGAAGCCTGAAGGTCTTACTATAAGACTCCAGAAGGTATTCGATGGAACACCGAAGGATCATCTTCTTGCAAAATACCAGAATGAATTATTAAAAAAGACCAGAAGTCCTTCTTATAGACAACTACATTACAGAAATCAGCTCTTTCTATGAGAGACTAGAATGTATTTTTGTTGAATGATTTCTCCTTTAGACTAAATTATAATCCGAGCGTCACAAATTTTACGCAGGGGAAGGCAATTTAGCCAATTTAAAATTATTATTTTAATAATGATTTCCATACATAATTGAACAAATAGACTCATTAATTAAAAACCCAAAAATTAAATTTAAGCTATTGACCAAATTAAGGTTCATATTGCATGTATCTTCTAAAAATGCAAAAGGTGACATGTTTACTTTGATTATTTATTAAACTCACACTACATTTTACAAAAATATATTTTTCCTATTACCCATTTTATTTTAAAAAGGATGCCACAAAAATAAATAAAAATAATGAAACCTTTAAAAATAATTTACTCTCGACTGGCAATAAGGACGGACAGATGGATATCAACGCTAACAACAATGTCACCGAAAAAAAAAGAAAATGTAATTAACTTGTTAATATCATGGCAGCCATCAAGATTACCAACTTGTAGGATTACTTACTGACTGACTTTGTCCTTTATTTTGCTTTTTTAATAACACAAAACAATGAAATTGTGTGTGTTTGTATTGTCAGAGCAACTGCTCACCGAGTGCATAGGCCAACATAAAAACGATGTACTTAAATTCAGTGCCATTTAGGCGTGACTAAAACAGTACTTACGCAACCCTCACCCGCACACCCACTATCATCGGCATCACCATCAAACTTTGCGCTTTGTGCATGACCGTAAAATCTGCTCAGTACCGATTTTATGCTCTTAATGCGCTTTTATTAGTAACTCCTTATGCTATGCTACAATAATTTTCTTATTTACTGTATTGTGTGTTTCGTTTTTGTTTCTTTTTGTTGTTTTTCGGCTTCTCTTAGTCGCGCAACTTTCTTCATGGCAGTTTTTATTATAAGCTATGGAATTTAGGAAGCCATAAAAATTGTTTAATATATGTACATATACAATAATTTTTTGTCTTTGTACACATAAAGATTTCGACGCACCAACACACACCCATGCCCCTTCTTATAGATATATGTAAACATATAAGCTACTTAAATGTTGGATTTATATTTATACCATGGTTTTAAATAATGAAAAGTACGCAATTTATGTAAAGCAATTGTTAAAGAAAGTGGTAATTTTCTTTTATCTCTATTTCATGTGTGTGTGGCACTTTGATGTGGCAGGGTAATAATGCCGCTTATTTAACCATGGGATTAAGATTTCATATCCTATCATATAGATTATATTTTTGTATAGGTGGAGGGTGTACACAGTTTGTCGTTAATGTGGAGCATGGTCTTCTAAGAAACGACTTTCTACAAGAAGAACTTTTTATCAGCTATAACAGTTGTGGTCTTCTATCAGCTGTACAATTTAGTGGTCTGCTATAAGAATACCTTCTGATCTTCTAATAGATAAATGTCTTTTATAGAAATTCCTTCTATAAGAAGACCACCTGGTCTTTTATAAGATTACCATCTGGTTTTCTATAAGAAGTCTTTCTCGTTTTCTATAACAATGCCATTGATCTTCTACCCTTGGTTTCAATAAAAAGAACTTCTGATATTTTACTAAAATGCCTTCTGAACTCTGTGGTCCTCTATAAGTGAGTGTTTCGAATTAGAAGGGTACGAAAAGTACTAAAATGTACTAAATATTAGACCCTTTGTATTAAGCAAACAGGAAGAGCTAGAATTCTGAAATTTGGAATGTGGGTTACTGATGGAAACTTAGAAATATGTACAAAAGGGTTTTTGGAAATTTGACCTATAAGTGTACGAAATGTACTAACCATTACTAAATTTAGTTCTAATTTTATATGTATTGATCACATATAGCTAGAATCTTGAAATTTTATGTGAAATACAGGTTGTGAAGTGTTATTGATTTTAGAAATTCGTACTTATGTGTATGAAAAGTACTAAATTTGGTATTATTTGTATTTAGTTGATCGTGAATCCTGAATATAGGAATTTTGATTACCATTGAAGCTTTGAAAATCGTACTTATGTATATGAAAAGTACTATATGGTACTAAATTTGGTACATGTTGGATTTAGGTAAACAAATAAGGATGGGGTCTTGAATTTGGGAAAGAAATTGATTGTCGGAGTGTGGGATTGAAGTAGTTTCAGAAATTCATACTTATGTTTGCGAAAAGTACTAAACGACACTAAATTTTAGTACAATTTGGATTCTGGGCGAACGAATAGGCCTGAAAACCTGAAATTTTGAATTAAGATCACTGTTGAGGATTGTGCTATGAAGACAGCTTTTGAAAAGCTCCTATTTATATGTACGAAAAGTACTAAACGGTACTAGATTTGGTACAATTGGGATTTGGGAAAACGGAGAGATCTGGAATAATGTTTGCTATTGGAATGTAAAATTGAGATATTAAAGTATAGTACTTATTTGTACTAAATGGTACTATATTTGCAACTTGATTATGTGTGAACGGATAGAGCTGGACTTCAGAATTTTGGAATTAAAATTACTAAATTGTACCAAATATTAGATTGGGGAAAAATAAATCCATTATTTTTATATGAACTATAGGACTTTATTTAAAATGCTTCGGAGTGTCCGATACACCGTTTTGTACACACGCACATGTAGTAATTGTAGTTGTTGAGGTGGCAGCCTCTGGTCGGAGTCCATCTCCGAGTCAATGCGTTACATAGAACCAGCCGCCGTGGGATTGACACCGTTTTGTTGTATGATTTGTTGCCATTTTAAAGATTTCTTCATTATGCCTCTCTCATAGAAGACCTGCTCTCTATTTGCAAAAAACTCTTGTAGACGATTTTCACAATCCTCACTAGATACCAATTTTTTTATCATTAAAGAAATTTGGCAATGCAACAAAAAGGAGATAATCGCTTGGTGCCAAGTCCGGATTGTATGGCGGATGCATTAAAACTTCCCAACCAAGCTTCCGGATTTTCTGGCCAGTCGCTGTAGATGTGTGTGACCTATCGTTGTCATGGTGGAACACTTCTCCTGTTGGCCTATTCTGGACGTTTCTAATCAATTGTAAATGGCTTAAAACAGTTTTATGGTCGATTTTTAACTCATGGGCGATGTTATGACTGCTAACATGCCGGTCAACTTCCACCATTTCTCCGATTTTATCGACATTTTCGCCGACCGGCCTACCTGTGCGAGGTGCATCTTTAACATCAAAAATTCCTGAACGGAATCTACTTCCATTTTTAACACCCTGTAACTCCCAACTGAATGCACCAAACGAAAAACAGTAAAATAATCTTTTACTGGGAAATGACATCCTTCCAACGAGCCTAAATCAGAAATTGTTTGATCGATACTTTACGAGAAATTTATCAGTACAGCCATCTGACAAAAAAATAATGGATTTCTCTTTTCCCAACCTAATATATATTATTGATATTTATGCCACAATTGCTAAAACTTCTAGGAAGTTTGGTGTTAAAAATTATATATCGTCGCCCTATATATCGACTTTCTAATCGTGGATAAACGAGGAAATTTTCAATGTAGGTCCATGTGTGGACAGATACTAAATATTATCGTTATCCACCATTTTGGATATTTTTATGGTTATAGACGCATTTTCCACGAGATTTGGTTGTAATAGAACATTGGATATTTTGAAGGGTAAAAACACAAAAAATCAGTTTAAAATCTGAAAGTAGCCATATTTGCTTTGTTGATATTTATAATTTGTTCCACTTATTCTAACATTTATATTACCTTAAAATTGGTTTTTATATACCAATCCGGAAATTTTATAAATTGACATTGTTCATACGCACAATTATAACATTAGTTTTTAGGAATATAATATTGTAATTTTATTTCAAAAAAAAATATTACTACATGTACTTGTCAAATTGTTCCAGTACACATTTTTACATGTGTATTTACACAGCTTTGTTTGTTCTGATTCAAACATGAAGCCATGGACCAATTACACATGTTTCAACTAGAGCATACACATACATATATTGACAGTATCATTTGTTTTTCTATTTAATCTTAATTATCCTTGTGGTTTTTATAACCGCACACACAATAACACACATACACACGCACACCCACTCCAGCAGTTAGAGTAACATTTATTTTATATTGTGCTACACGTACATGTGTACTATTTTTCTAACATTTTATTGAAGGGATTTTTACTAAATAGCATAATAATTTCGTGTGTTTATAAACACACACACTTTGCCCCCGACCCCATCCACTTATGTTGAAACTTTTACCCTTTTTATGATTTACCATGGGAGACATTGGTGTTTTTTTTATTTATTATTTTTTTTTGCAGAGTGAAGATTAGAGTTGAAAACTAACTACTAGAGGTAAATGTTTTCGTAATGAGACCCTATTAATGGTATATAGATTGATGGGTCCTTAAATATAATATTTGGTATGTTATGGTCGCATAGCGTATGTTAGGCCCAGAGTTTCTAATACCTCGAAATACTCATAGAAAAAACATATTTTTTTAAATACCAAAATCATAGCTTGTCTTTTTTAACTCAACTACACGTCCAACTACTGACAGCTATTCTGGAAATGTTATTATGTGATCGGGGTTTTTTAGGAATGAACACTTTTGTTTAGATGATATTGGAGTTTGTATTTATAAAAAAATGATAATTTATTCCACTGTGCTAGCAACCCCTACTTGCTTTCCCTTTCGTTTAGGTCGTTTATGTTCTTCTTCATATCGTATTTATACTAAAACCGTTATAATCACAGTGTTGTAATGGATTTTAATCTCCCCCTTTTTCATAAATAGCAGACAGATTATTAACGGCATGCTTAAACATGTACACATATATAGTGGGGGGTTACGATAGTATGTGGCTTTATTAAGACGTGAGAAAAATGTGTCAAAATATTACATGTTAGAATATTAAAATCACAGATTTTGTTAGACAGGTTTGGGTCGAGAATATCCGTCACGGAGATTTCTCGATTTTTTGACGCGGATATACCCGGTATTTTCCTATATTGTTTCCCGAGAAAACGGGAAATAAAATTTCTAAATATATATTTACATACTATATCAATATAAAGCTCAGAACAAATAAAAATGATGTTAGGTTCGGCCCGGTCGAAATTTGTATACCCTTTACGGTGAGGAGGACAATCAAAATATCTAAAATCTAAAATGAATGGGGCCCCTAGGAGAAAACACATGTTATGATAGGATCTTGAACATAACGAAAAATTCATGAGAAAAAATATTAAAATTTTCAAAATATATAATTGTGCGGCTGCCGTTGTATTTGACTTTAATAAATACCATTCACCATAGTATAGAGGGTATATTAATTTTGTTTTCCGTTTGTTTGAAATAATTATGTCCGACCCTATAAAGTTTATATATTCTTGATCAGCAAAAAATTCTATGACGATCTAACCATGTCCACCTAGCCTTTAAACGAATTGAGATAGATCGCCAAAATTTTGCATTGAGTCGTCTTTTGTCTGCAGACAGGTGAAGTTCGAAAATGGGCTATTTCGGTCCACGTATAGGCATAGCTCCCATATAATGATACTCCCAAATTTTCGGTGTTTTGGGGTTCTTGAGCCCGATTTTAACCGAATTCGCAAAAATTACATTGGGTACATTGGGTTCTTATTGGGTACTACATTTATCCACTAAAATTGTAAATATAGGTCCACCTTTTTGTGGTAGCCCCCATGTAACGGTACCCCTCAATTTTCAGATTTTGGGGGATTTTGACCGCCGAAATGGCAGTAATTTATTACTTTAAGGTCTTATTGGGTAGCAAATCTCTCCACTAAAAATTTTAACCAGTAAGGAAAGTAGTAAAGCCGGACTGGGCCGACTATATGATACTCTTCACCAAGACAAACGTCTCGTTTCAGTACGTTGTGTCAATCGGCCTAGCTATGGATCTTTTAACGAAGCTTAGCAACATCATTCTTGACTTATTTCAGTACCCTATACCAAAATTCGTGCAATTCGAAAGATATATGAGACTTTGGTGCACAAATTAAAAAAAATCGGACGAAAATATATATGGGAGCTATATCTAAATCTGAACCGATCGTGCAAATCGAATGATTTTTAGAGACTTTGGTGTACCAATTACCTAAAATTGGATGATGACGATTTTCACGAAAATTAGCACACATCATTCTAGACTTTATTCAGTACGCTATGTGAAAATTCGTGCATATGAAAAGATTTCCAGGGACCTTGGTGCACCATTTACCTAAAATCGGGCGAAACTATATATTGGAGCTTTATCTAAATCCGAACCGATTTTCATGAAACTTATCACACATTATTATAGACGCAATTCATTACGCTATGCCAAATTTTGAGCAAATCGAAAGATATATAGTTTCTTTGATGCACCTATTCCCTTAAATCGGATGAAAATATATATGGTATATCTGCACATATCATCTAAAACTTAATTCAGTACGCTATGCCAAAATTCGTGCAAATCAAAATATTTCCAGGGACTTTAGTGGACATTTACAAAACTATATATGGGAGCTATATATAAATCTGAACCGATTTTCACGAAACCATTTCCTTAAATCGGATGAAAATTTACATGGGAGCTATATCTAAATCTGAACCGATTCTCGCGAATCTTTGCACATACCATTCTAGACTTAATTCAGTACGCTATGCCGAATTTGTACACCATTTACCTTAAATCGGACGAATATATATATATATATATATATATATATGGGAGCTATATCTATATCTGAACCGATTTTTCCAAATATCGTTTTCCTTGGGCCAAACAAATGAGCTGTGCCAAATTTCATCCAATTCGGATCATAAATGCGACCTGTACTTTGTTTACAATTTATCATGGACATACGGACGGGCGGACACGTATAAATCGACTCAGAAAGTAATCTATGCATATTCTCTAAAGGAACCATGGGTCTATCTCGATTATTTTTGACTGTTACAAAAATATGCACAAAGACATAATACCTGTATCACAGTGTGGTGAAGGGTATAAATATAGGTCAATTTTTTCGGGTAGCCCCCATATATGGGTACCCTCCAATTTTCAGAATTTTGGGGTTCTTGAGCCCGTTTATCAACCGAATTCGCTGTAATTTGGTATTGTGTAGTCTTATATGGTAATAAATCTCCCTCAAAAATATTATTAATATTCGCCCCTTTTATGGGTAGTCCTCATATAGCTCCATTTTATATATAAAATTGTTGTCAGATGTGTTCCGCGTTTTGGGTTTGGTTCTGAGGCTCTGTTGTAATCATTCTACCTACGGGATCAAAAAACTAGAAACTAACGTTCGAGAATGAAATAATCGGCCCGCATTTAGGCCTATCCCACATGTAATGATATCTATCGATATACGGAATTTGAATATTTAACTTAAAGAGGAAGTTAGTTTCGAAATTGAGCTGTATCAATATTCAATTAGGCATAACATCGCATTGAATTATAACTACAAATGTTCGGCAATTCTTACACGATGTAATGAATATTAGTCCCGCTTTAGGTATAGCCTCCAGGGACGTACTCATAGAAATTTTTTCTGCAATTCACAATTTTATATATTGAACCAGCAGCTTCCACCTAACCTTCCGAAATAAAACCTGGGTATTTTGGTGATGTCCAAAAAAAAAGAATTCTGGGGTCAATATTAATAATTTTTAGTACGGAGATGTGCTTATAAAAAATGCTTAATTACAGCCAATGCGATTGAAAAACCTATTTTCAAAATCCCGGTTTATTGGACTAATTTGTTCAAAACATATTTATTGATTACTTACCATTCCACTTGGCCATAACTTTCTTGACCACAATTAAATAGCTCTTGAATATTTGTCAATAACAGAAAATCTCTCATAATTGTATTGTTTCTTAAAGAAATATAAGGAAAAAAATGCAATAAAAAAATCTAAAGCATTTAATTTTATATTCAACTGATTTCTTTGAATGACATACTTTTTGGAAACAATTAAATCGCAAACACAATAACATTTCACCATAATGGCCAACTTACGTACAGACTGTTTGCATTCGACAGCAAATTGACTAGAATTTTTCTTGAAATGGATTTCCAAATTCCTTTCATTTGAAAGAAGCAAAAAACTTCCTTCAATTCCTTTTCGCAAAACAATAAAATTTTTCCATTCTCTACGAACTTGTTCTTTTTTTGTTACAAAATAATCAATTAATTTTCTCTTGTCAATATTTACTTGGCCCTGTTCGAATCGAGTCGTTTGCATTGTTCGGACAATGTAAAGATAATTTTCTCGGCACAACAGAGAAAAGTTGACAGCTGGTCGGCAGCAGAAAGTTGGTCAAATGAAACGAATTCGCATTTAAATTCTTTTTTTTGCGAATCGAAAACAAACATCGATCATCATTGTTGTCATCAGCAAAAGATGTTTGAGTATTAAGGGTAGAGTTCTGCTACTGTTTGCTATGAAATGAATAGTTTTCTGGCATAACTTCCATCATGACAAATTGTCTTTTGTACAATTATATAAAAGATTTCAATTGAACTATTAAGTTTACTCAAGAAGCGATTAATAAATTATCATGTACTAAATAAAGACACGTACATACAAATTGAATGTATCCAATTCAAATGCATCAACAAGATGTTGTGATGTGAAATCAGAGTTATTGGGAATATTTGTAAGGGTAATGTGGGAGCTGAATTACATTTCTTAATTGAGGATGTGTATTAAGAAGAAATATATTTTAACCATTATATGGGTTTGCTAATGAATGTTATGTTAAATAGCTAATGTACATGTATATGTTGGTAATATAAGCCACTTTGGATTGTTAAGTTGTTTTTGACAGATAAAAAGAATAGTCGGGTTTTAAAAGACCCGAAAAGTTGTCAATAACAATGCTCGTATCACTGAAGAAATAGATTTATATCAGTGGGTGCTGATTTTATAATATCCACACCAGAAATATTTGTGCTGGAAAGAAACACGATTCCCATAATTTTTACCCGTACCACAACTCAACACACCCACACCTCCTACATTTATTACATCGATCTGTTCCCTTTGCTTTATGCTGGTAAGGATCCACATTTGTTTCCAAAAAAAATTGTTTTGTTGTTTTCAGTCCATCTGGCCATCTGGCCTTCGAGAATTCGTTATGGATGGATTTTTCGTTATTTTCTGTTTCAAAGCTTTAGTGTTATATTTCAATACATGGTTTATATAGAAAAGCAGTAAGGAAAGTAGTGAAGTCAGACTGGGCCGACTATACGATACCCTTCACCACTTTGGGTATATTCTACATATGTATCCTAACAGACGTCGCCTTTTCGAAATAACATTGACATGAAATTTAACTAATCTTAATATACGATTTTTATCTATAAGTAAACCGACTAGCATCAATCGCAACACATGTCATTCATGCCCAACACATGCAACCTATTCTAAATTTTGTAAATAGATTTAAAGCAAACTTTCAATCAGATAGCCATTTATTATTTGGTGTAGAATCAATATGAATAGGTCGAAATTATATATTGGGACTATGCTATAACTAAATGTGAACCGATTTCAAGGAAACTTGCCAGGATTAATTTATATTAATTTCAGTACGTTGTGTCAAAAGGCCTAGCTATGGGTCTTTAGTGCACCATTTGTTTAAAATCGGACGAAAGTATATATAGGAGCTATATCTAAATCTGAAACGATTTTCACGAAACTTAACACACATCATTCTGGACCTAATTCAGTACTCCATGCCAAATTTTGTGTAAATCGAAAGATATATAAGAACTTTTTAGCCCCATTTACCTTAAATCGGACGAAAATATATATAAGAGAGCTATATACAAATCTGAACCAATTTTCTCGAAACTTGGCACACGGCATTCTAGACTCAATTCATTCATTTCGCGCAAATCGAAAGATATATAGGAACTTTGGGGCACCATTTACATAAAATCGGACAAAGCTATATATGGGAGCTATATCTAAATCTTAACCGATTTTCACGAAAGTTAGTGCACATTATTCTGGACCTATGTCAGTGCCCTATGCCAAATTTCGTACAAATCGAAAGATGTATAGGGACGTTGGTACCCCTTTTACCTTAAATCGGATGAAACTATATAAGGGAGCTATATCAAAATCTGAACCGATTTTCACGAAACATAGCACACATCTTTCTAGACCTAATTCAGTATTATATGCTAAATTTCGTGCAAATCGAAAGATATATAGAGACTTTGGTGCCCCTTTACCTTAAATCGGATGAAACTATATTAGGTAGCTATATTAAAATCTGAACCGATTTCCTCAAATTTCAATAGGGTTTGTCCTTGGGTCAAATAAGTGACTTGTGCCAAATTTCATCCAAATCGGATCATAAATGCGACCTGTACTTCGTTCACAAAAATACATGGACGGACAGACGGACATGCATAAATCGATTCAGAAAGTGATTCTATGCATATTCTCAAAAGAAAACATATGTCTATTTCGTTTCCTTTTGCCTGTTACAAACATATGCACAAAGACATAAAACCCTGTACCACAGTGTGGTGAAGGGTACAAAAACCCAAATGGTGGCAATTCAAAAAAGTTGAAAACTTTTTGACCAAACGTATCACTTCCCATATATTTACTTACTCTCGAATCCACAACTTTATCAAAATTACTAGGAATCAGTATTTTTCCTGTGCATAAAGCGGTTGGAATTTTAACAATCGATATAGGCGGAAGTTTTTGTGAGGCAGCATAGATTTTATTTTCATACATCTTGAGTAATTACACACACACACAACCACATGGTAAATACAAACAGACACATACATATAGTCTACGGGTTATTTGTATTCCATACATGTGTCATCAACCCAAACTATTCAGTATTTCCTTGAACTGTAACATGTACGAACAGCGCCTTCCTGTTTGACAATTGGGTGTGTGTGTGCTTGTGTTACCTGAATGATCTCATTGAAATATTTGTGAAGAAAAAAACCAAACAAAACCTTGTGCCATTGCTTAATTTTTTGCTGAAACGATTGCGTTTTTATGTTGAGTATAACCTCCTGCATAGTATGGAGGGAACACTAAATCTCTTATTTATTTTGCCAAAGATCCCATTAAGTATATTCAGTCGAATTCTAATAACTCGCAACCCCATAAGATGTATTTTCTTAAGGTAGTGACAATAGTATTAAAGAGGTTAATTATAATTAATTCCATAACTCAACGTCCCCAAAAATCGATGTTTTGTTGATCGCCGAAACTCTCACTGTTAAAAACCGCAGAGAATCATGGAAATGTCTTAATATCTATTTCATTTTATTATTTTTTTTTATTGAAACTTTTCCGTAAGAATGTCTTTTACTCCCACTTTGCTCGGAATGTCAAATTCCAAAGATCCTTCCATTTTAAGTATATGTTGTCTTTGGCAATATTACTGATATAAATGTGAGGCATATTTTGTGTAATACGATAACACTGAGTCGACTCTCTCAAGGGGTGTTTTCGGTCCCATTTTCCCAAAATGATGGCAAACTAATTTAATACGGGGTTATCACAGGTCAGAGTATTCTACAAACATTTTGGCCATAAACAATAGTCTATATATTCGGTATATATATTATATATACCGATTTCTCTTATAATAAAATTTGAAAAATATTTTTTTCCTTTATACAATCTTTCTAAAAGGACTTCTAGTGGGAAAAATTGGTATAAACTGCGAATAAAATCGGAATTAACCATAATCTGAGTTTTCATATTTTTAACAATTTTAACTTTTAGGAGCATTTTCGTCTTTGTGGCGTAAATTTTTGTAGAATATTCTGACCTGCTGTAACCCCGTTTTAAATGAGCGTCGACTGACGGTTAATGTATTAAAAAAAATATTCCTCACATTTATATCAGTAATATTGCCAAAGAAAACTTAATCCTTAATCTGAATATATTCAAATGTCCTGGAAATGGGAAATATCGTCATGCCCTCTCATGTGTCATCTATTTTCAGCCGCTCTATCATAATTTTTTTGAAATTTTCCGATAATAATAAAAAATGAAATTTGTTGCACATTGTAATTAAAGAAAAGTCCTTCATTTCGACGGCGGAAACGATTTCCGACCACTGGTATGAACTAGGATTATTTATGTCGCACAAAAATTAATAAAATGACAGACCTATAAAATTTAATTTAAATTTCCCTATTTTTGACCACAAAACAAGTTAGAAAATAAGGAAGATATTGATTAGTTCTTACGATAGCTATGTACAGGGTGAGATTAAACCAGTAAGGAAAATAGTAAAGTCGGACTGGGTCGACTATATGATACCCTTCACCACTTTGGGTATATTGTACATATGTATCCTAACAATTGCATGTCTATGTTCCCTCTTTCTCCAACCTATCCTAACTTTAATTTCATTCGAGCAGATTTAGAGCCGCCTGCGTAACATGGGGAAAATTTATGGAAAACGATTTATAGCAAAATAGATACACGCTATTCGGTACGCCGCGTTGCTAAAAATATAATCTATATGTGGGAGCTATTTCTAAATCTGCACCGATTTTCAAGAAAATTAACACACATCTCTCTAGACTTAATTTAGTACGCTATGCCAAATTTCGTGCAAATCGAAGAATATAAAGGGACTTTGGTGCACTATTTACCTAAAATCGGACGAAAATAAATATGGGAGTTATATCTAAATCTGAACCGATTTTCGAAATTTAACACACATCGTTCTAGACTTAATTCAGTACGCTATGCCAAATTTCGTGCAATTCGAAGTATATATCGAGACATTGGTACACCATTTACCTTAAATCGGACGAAAATATATATGGGAGCTATTTCCAAATCTGAACCGATTTTCACGAAACTTAACACACATCATTCTAGACCTAATTTATTAATCTGTGCCAAATTTCGTGCAAATCGAAGTATATATATAGAGACTTTGGTACACCATTTACCTTAATTCGGACGAAAATATATATGGGAGCTATATCCAAATCTGAACCGATTTTCACGAAACTTTGCACACATCATTCTAGACCTAATTCATTACTCTGTACCAAATTTGGTGCAAATCGAAAGATATATACAGACCGTTTACATTAAATCGGATGAAACTATATATGGGAGCTATATCTAAATCTGAACCGATTTTTCCCAATTTCAATAGGGTTCGTCCTTGGGCCGAATAAGTGACCTATGCCAAATTTCATCCAATTCGGATTATAAATGCAACCTATACTTTGTTTACAATTTTACATCGACAGACAGACGGACGGACGGACATGCATAAATCGACTCAGAAAGTGATTCTATTCATATTCTCAAAAGGAACCATGTGTCTGTCTCGTTTCCTTTTGCCTGTTACAAACATAATACCCTGTACCACAGAGTGGTGAAGGGTATAATTAATAATGAGATCAGGCGGGTTTTTTGCAATACCATTTGACTTTTATTTTTGCAAACTAGTCAGAGTTTTCTTTACAAATGCCTTGTTAACCTCGAAGTGAGGCACCTGCGAAATTCTTATGCAGTTTTTTGGTTGGTTAGCTAAGTATTTCGTTTTGTTACAAAATACATTTGGTTATAGAAGGTTTTTTATAATAAAGCTATTAATAGCTTCTGGCGAGAATATTCCCAACGAAAAACTAAGGGAACTGATGAGGATTAGTGGTGAGTTGCGAAACTATAGTCTTCCCTTAGTGGACAATACCATCTTTTCCCCAGTAATAAATAGTTGTTTTTAAAAAAACAACAAACTGGGATTCAGAATAATATTTTATATGTGTATAAGATGTATACACAGATGTATATGTATGTCAATCATGATTTGTACTTCTAAAAACACAATATATATTTTAATTTTCATATAAAATGCATTATAAATTAACAATTATTGTAATTTAAAACAAGTGAAAAAGCGTTAAGTTCGGCCGGGCCGAACTTTGGATACCCTCCACCATAGATATACGGGCAGGTACTAGAAATGAAAATATAGGGAACATGTCAAAAAGTGGACCTATACCGACATTTCTAAAAACGGATTATGTAAAACATAATGTAAACAACAATACGAATTTCAGAAAATTTTAATGGATAATTATACCTCCAGCCTTACAGCTAATGACGGTGTATACACTTTAACACAATGAAAATGTGCCTCATCGAAATATTGGTTCTAGACCCCATGTTTCTTTGGACCAAATCCGTTTCAGTAAAGTTGGTTTTCATTCAAACCTCGCACATCTTATTATTTCTTCCAAACTTAGTTCAAATTCGAAGATGGGGAATATCGGTCCACTTCTTCTGGTACCTCCACACAGGGGCTAGGTCTAAATGCGGCTATAGTTCATTATCGAACCTTACGTTCTAATTTTTTATCTCGCTATCCTCCGCAGGTGAAATGATTACAACAGAGCCTTAGAACCAAAATTAAAACGCGTAACAAATCAGATAACTATTTTAATATAAAAAAGGGGGTTATATGGGGACTACCCCAAAAAGGGGGCTAATATTAATAATTTTTGGTAGGGAGATTTGTTACCATATACGACTACAAAATACCAAATTGCAGCAAATTCGGTTGATAAACGCGTTCAAGAACCCCAAAATACCGAAAATTGGGGGTATCCTTATATAGGGGCTATCCGTAAAAATGGATCTATGTTCATAATTTTTTGTGGGGAGATTTGGTACCTATTAAGAACTCAAAATACTAAACTACAGCTAATTCGGTGGAAAAATACGATCAAAACCCCCAAAATACTGAAAATTTGGAGGTACCGTTATATGGGGACTACCAGAAAAAGTGGACCTATATCCATAATTTTTTGTGGAGAAATTTATTACCCAATAGGAACCCAATATAGCAAATTTCAGCGAATTCCGTTGAAAAACGCGGTCAAGAACCCCAAAATACCGAAAATTGAGGGGTACCGTTATATGGGGGGTAGCAGAAAAAATTGACCTATATTTATAATTTTTAGTAGGTTTATTTGGTACCCAATAAGAACTCAAAGTACCAAATTTCAGCGAATTCTGTTGAAAAACACGCTCAAGAACCTCAAAATACCGAAATTTTGGGGTTACCCTTACATGGGGGCTGTCCGAAAAAATGGACCTATATTTATAATTTTTAGTGGGGATATTTTCTACCCAATAAGAACTCAAAGTACCAAATTTCAGCGAATTCGGTTGAAAAACACACTCAAGAACCTCAAAATACCGAAAGTTGGGGGGTATCCTTATATGGGAGCTATGCCTAAACGTGGACCGATATAGCCCATCTTTGAACTTGACCTGCCTGCAGACAAAAGACGACTCTATGCAAAATTTTGGCGCTCTATCTCAATTCGTTTAGACGCTAGAGTGATTACAACAGACAGACAGACAGACGGACAGACGGACAGACGGACATGCATAAATCGTCTTAGAATTTTACGCTGATCAAGAATATATATACTTTATAGGGTCGGAAATGAGTATTTCGATGCGTTACAAACGGAAAAACAAAACTAATATACCCTCCATACTATGGTGGAGGGTATAAAAATAAATATAAACCAGTAAGGAAAGTAGTAAAGTCGGACGGTGCCGACTATATGATACCCTTCACCACTATGGGTATATTAAACAGGATTATTAACATGAAATTGAATGAAATAAAATATGTGATATTTATGTAAATGTGCATCTACCTAGATCTATCCATAAAGTATGTAAATCGAGTTCAAACAAATATAAATAGGTCATCCGTTGGGCTATGTTGCTCAATTTTGTAAGTTGTGCAAAAATTGATGTCAAACTGACTAACAATTTACTTGAAATCGGGCGAAAATATATATGGAAGCTCTATCCAAATATTAAGCGATTTCAAAAAAAACTTGTCACAGGTTAGGTTATACTAATTTCAGAACGTTTTGTTCCTATCAGCCTATTGGTTCCTTGGTGCGTCAATTACTTAAAGTAAATCTATATTAAAAGGGAGCTATATCTAAATCTGGACCGATTTTCACGAAATAAGGCAGACATAACTCTAGGCTCAATTCAGTACGTTATGCCAAATTTCGTGCAAATCGAAAGATATATAGCGACTTTGGTGTACCATTTACATGAAATCGGACGAAACTATATATGGGAGCTATATAGAAATCTGGACCGATTTTCTCGAAACTTGGCAGACATCACTCTAGGCTCAATTCAGTACGTTATGCCAAATTTCGTGCAAATCGAAGGATATATAGGGACTTTAGTGCACCAATTATATATAATCGGACGAAACTATATATGGGAGCTATATCTAAATCAGAACCGATTTTCACGAAACTTGGCAGACATCATTCTAGGCTCAATTCAGTACGTTACGCCAAATTTCGTGCAAATCGAAAGATATATAGGGACTTTGGGGCACCATTTACATGAAATCGGACGAAACTATATATAGGAGCTATATCTAAATCTGGACCGATTTTCTCGAAACTTGACAGACATCACTCTAGGCTTAATTCAGTACGTTATGCCAAATTTCGTCCAAATCGAAGGATATATAGGGACTTTGGTGCACCATTTATATGAAATCGGGCGAAACTATATATGGGAACTATATCTAAATCAGGACCGATTTTCAAGAAAATTAACACACATCTCTCTAGACTTAATTTAGTACGCTATGCCAAATTTCGTGCAAATCGAAGAATATAAAGGGACTTTGGTGCACTATTTACCTAAAATCGTACGAAAATATATATGAGAGCTATATCTAAATCTCAACCAATTTTCACTAAAATTAACACACATCGTTCTAGACTTAATTCAGTACGCTATGCCAAATTTCGTGCAATTCGAAGTATATATCGAGACATTGGTACACCATTTACCTTAAATCGGACGAAAATATATATGGGAGCTATTTCCAAATCTGAACCGATTTTCACGAAACTTAACACACATCATTCTAGACCTAATTTATTAATCTGTGCCAAATTTCGTGCAAATCGAAGTATATATATAGAGACTTTGGTACACCATTTACCTTAATTCGGACGAAAATATATATGGGAGCTATATCCAAATCTGAACCGATTTTCACGAAACTTTGCACACATCATTCTAGACCTAATTCATTACTCTGTACCAAATTTGGTGCAAATCGAAAGATATATACAGACCGTTTACATTAAATCGGATGAAAATATATATGGGAGCTATATCTAAATCTGAACCGATTTTTCCCAATTTCAATAGGGTTCGTCCTTGGGCCGAATAAGTGACCTATGCCAAATTTCATCCAATTCGGATTATAAATGCAACCTATACTTTGTTTACAATTTTACATCGACAGACAGACGGACGGACGGACATGCATAAATCGACTCAGAAAGTGATTCTATTCATATTCTCAAAAGGAACCATGTGTCTGTCTCGTTTCCTTTTGCCTGTTACAAACATAATACCCTGTACCACAGAGTGGTGAAGGGTATAATTAATAATGAGATCAGGCGGGTTTTTTGCAATACCATTTGACTTTTATTTTTGCAAACTAGTCAGAGTTTTCTTTACAAATGCCTTGTTAACCTCGAAGTGAGGCACCTGCGAAATTCTTATGCAGTTTTTTGGTTGGTTAGCTAAGTATTTCGTTTTGTTACAAAATACATTTGGTTATAGAAGGTTTTTTATAATAAAGCTATTAATAGCTTCTGGCGAGAATATTCCCAACGAAAAACTAAGGGAACTGATGAGGATTAGTGGTGAGTTGCGAAACTATAGTCTTCCCTTAGTGGACAATACCATCTTTTCCCCAGTAATAAATAGTTGTTTTTAAAAAAACAACAAACTGGGATTCAGAATAATATTTTATATGTGTATAAGATGTATACACAGATGTATATGTATGTCAATCATGATTTGTACTTCTAAAAACACAATATATATTTTAATTTTCATATAAAATGCATTATAAATTAACAATTATTGTAATTTAAAACAAGTGAAAAAGCGTTAAGTTCGGCCGGGCCGAACTTTGGATACCCTCCACCATAGATATACGGGCAGGTACTAGAAATGAAAATATAGGGAACATGTCAAAAAGTGGACCTATACCGACATTTCTAAAAACGGATTATGTAAAACATAATGTAAACAACAATACGAATTTCAGAAAATTTTAATGGATAATTATACCTCCAGCCTTACAGCTAATGACGGTGTATACACTTTAACACAATGAAAATGTGCCTCATCGAAATATTGGTTCTAGACCCCATGTTTCTTTGGACCAAATCCGTTTCAGTAAAGTTGGTTTTCATTCAAACCTCGCACATCTTATTATTTCTTCCAAACTTAGTTCAAATTCGAAGATGGGGAATATCGGTCCACTTCTTCTGGTACCTCCACACAGGGGCTAGGTCTAAATGCGGCTATAGTTCATTATCGAACCTTACGTTCTAATTTTTTATCTCGCTATCCTCCGCAGGTGAAATGATTACAACAGAGCCTTAGAACCAAAATTAAAACGCGTAACAAATCAGATAACTATTTTAATATAAAAAGGGGGTTATATGGGGACTACCCCAAAAAGGGGGCTAATATTAATAATTTTTGGTAGGGAGATTTGTTACCATATACGACTACAAAATACCAAATTGCAGCAAATTCGGTTGATAAACGCGTTCAAGAACCCCAAAATACCGAAAATTGGGGGTATCCTTATATAGGGGCTATCCGTAAAAATGGATCTATGTTCATAATTTTTTGTGGGGAGATTTGGTACCTATTAAGAACTCAAAATACTAAACTACAGCTAATTCGGTGGAAAAATACGATCAAAACCCCCAAAATACTGAAAATTTGGAGGTACCGTTATATGGGGACTACCAGAAAAAGTGGACCTATATCCATAATTTTTTGTGGAGAAATTTATTACCCAATAGGAACCCAATATAGCAAATTTCAGCGAATTCCGTTGAAAAACGCGGTCAAGAACCCCAAAATACCGAAAATTGAGGGGTACCGTTATATGGGGGGTAGCAGAAAAAATTGACCTATATTTATAATTTTTAGTAGGTTTATTTGGTACCCAATAAGAACTCAAAGTACCAAATTTCAGCGAATTCTGTTGAAAAACACGCTCAAGAACCTCAAAATACCGAAATTTTGGGGTTACCCTTACATGGGGGCTGTCCGAAAAAATGGACCTATATTTATAATTTTTAGTGGGGATATTTTCTACCCAATAAGAACTCAAAGTACCAAATTTCAGCGAATTCGGTTGAAAAACACACTCAAGAACCTCAAAATACCGAAAGTTGGGGGGTATCCTTATATGGGAGCTATGCCTAAACGTGGACCGATATAGCCCATCTTTGAACTTGACCTGCCTGCAGACAAAAGACGACTCTATGCAAAATTTTGGCGCTCTATCTCAATTCGTTTAGACGCTAGAGTGATTACAACAGACAGACAGACAGACGGACAGACGGACAGACGGACATGCATAAATCGTCTTAGAATTTTACGCTGATCAAGAATATATATACTTTATAGGGTCGGAAATGAGTATTTCGATGCGTTACAAACGGAAAAACAAAACTAATATACCCTCCATACTATGGTGGAGGGTATAAAAATAAATATAAACCAGTAAGGAAAGTAGTAAAGTCGGACGGTGCCGACTATATGATACCCTTCACCACTATGGGTATATTAAACAGGATTATTAACATGAAATTGAATGAAATAAAATATGTGATATTTATGTAAATGTGCATCTACCTAGATCTATCCATAAAGTATGTAAATCGAGTTCAAACAAATATAAATAGGTCATCCGTTGGGCTATGTTGCTCAATTTTGTAAGTTGTGCAAAAATTGATGTCAAACTGACTAACAATTTACTTGAAATCGGGCGAAAATATATATGGAAGCTCTATCCAAATATTAAGCGATTTCAAAAAAAACTTGTCACAGGTTAGGTTATACTAATTTCAGAACGTTTTGTTCCTATCAGCCTATTGGTTCCTTGGTGCGTCAATTACTTAAAGTAAATCTATATTAAAAGGGAGCTATATCTAAATCTGGACCGATTTTCACGAAATAAGGCAGACATAACTCTAGGCTCAATTCAGTACGTTATGCCAAATTTCGTGCAAATCGAAAGATATATAGCGACTTTGGTGTACCATTTACATGAAATCGGACGAAACTATATATGGGAGCTATATAGAAATCTGGACCGATTTTCTCGAAACTTGGCAGACATCACTCTAGGCTCAATTCAGTACGTTATGCCAAATTTCGTGCAAATCGAAGGATATATAGGGACTTTAGTGCACCAATTATATATAATCGGACGAAACTATATATGGGAGCTATATCTAAATCAGAACCGATTTTCACGAAACTTGGCAGACATCATTCTAGGCTCAATTCAGTACGTTACGCCAAATTTCGTGCAAATCGAAAGATATATAGGGACTTTGGGGCACCATTTACATGAAATCGGACGAAACTATATATAGGAGCTATATCTAAATCTGGACCGATTTTCTCGAAACTTGACAGACATCACTCTAGGCTTAATTCAGTACGTTATGCCAAATTTCGTCCAAATCGAAGGATATATAGGGACTTTGGTGCACCATTTATATGAAATCGGGCGAAACTATATATGGGAACTATATCTAAATCAGGACCGATTTTCACGAAACTTGGCAGACATCATTCTAGGCTCAATACAGTACGTTATGCCAAATTTCGTGCAAATCGAAAGATATATAGGGACTTTGGGGCACCATTTACATGAAATCGGACGAAACTATATATGGGAGCTATATCTAAATCTGGACCGATTTTCTCGAAACTTGGCAGACATCACTCTAGGCTCAATTCAGTACGTTATGCCAAATTTCGTACAAATCGAAAGATATATAGGGACTTTGGGGCACCATTTACCTGAAATCGGACGAAACTATATATGGGAGCTATATCTAAATCTGGACCGATTTTCACGAAACTTGGCAGACATAATTCTAGACCTAAATGATTAGGCTGTACCAAATTTCGTGCAAATCGAAAGATATATAGGGACCGTTTACATTAAATCGGTAAAATATATATATG